>NW_026441764.1:0-11000 GCF_025612915.1 Magallana angulata
AGACTGCTACACTGGCGTTTATCTGGATTTGTTGCGATGTCCGAGCAGGAGATTGATTGATTATTCTGTGTATAGAAATACCTCTTTTTCAATTTTAAGACACAGAATAATTAGATCAGGCTCCATTGTCGCCAACTTACCTCAAGTCAACACTTGGCCTCAAGTCTAAATATAACCCTCAATTGCATGCACTTGTCTTTTAATTATTTGAGGTGAAATCAGAGTTCAGTGATTTGAAAATTTTGGTGACGGTGCAGCCTGATCTAAAACTACCTAGCTAATTCTGAGTTAATGTTCCCCGTCATTTTCGTTCGGGTGGTAGAGCTGGTATTTGTTCAGAGATATGCTTCAAATCAAGTTGATTGATTCGGGAGAGAACGATCCATTCGAATACTCAATGTTTAAGTAAGACTTTCATTCGACGACTATAAATACTATGATACATATGGTTGATCGTCCTTCGTACTCAAGAGCTCATCCACAGCGGCGTTTTTTTTGGAAAAGTTTATACCTTTTCTAGAGGAGAAAATAAAAACCCATCGCACGGATATCATTTGTGGAGTCTTTACATTGATCCGGAAACACACTTGATCTGATCACGATACGAAACAACGATCAAAATTTTTGTCCGAACAAACCGATAATTTTCAGATTAATGATCGTTTTCATATTTTGATGTATGTTAATATGAGGGTCATGACAATTATAATGTTAAATTTCATTGAAATCTGAATTAAACAATTTCTGTGTATATGCATTTAAGTGTTGCAATTTTCGTCTTGAAAGGTCATTTAAAAGCACTTTTCCTACTTCAAAGTTTACTCTACTAGTACCCAGTTGCATGTAAAATATATTGTACCTTATAGTCTATCAGTAACGGACAGGTCTCCCGTATAAACAGTCGAACAAATATTTTTAATAGCTTCAAAAGTAAAAAAAAATGGCAGAGCAAACTCTAACAATGAATATTCTACTTTACACTCCAAAGAGGTATGGGGTTTTGATACTGTTGACAATTGTATTGTAATTTTCACTCACTCTCAATGTCTTGAGAATGGACATTGCGACTAAAGACACTTTATTTGTGATGTTCATGACCATGTGACCATCATGAACCTGTGCATTAACAACTCTCACTTCTTGTTTATCTCTATGAATTCACACAAAATTTCATTTGCAACTGATCTCATTCAAAATCTCATAACGCAAATAAAATTTCAATTAGAGTCGATATATGATAAATTCGGAATTCCGAACATTATTGACACGCAATCACAAGCTTATTATTGCAGTAAAGATTTAAACTTTCAGTACTTCTATTCTTTATTTACACTGTCTTCAAAAACAAAGAAATGAGGAAAATGAACATGACAAACAAAGCGTCTTTACTTGCAATGTTGAGAAAGATTGTGTTGCAAAACAGTGGAACTTTTCCCTAACGTGGAAAGGACCTTTAAATATCTGTATCGCTTGAGAGCCATTTTAAATATAGACACATTAAGTAGACGACTATATTTACACAGCGGATATGTCCCGCGAAATAAACAAACATTTTACGCGCATTTCTATCGAACACGGCAGCCACCAAATATAATTAGCATGATAACCATATACATGTTTTTTGTATTTGAATGTTAACATATCTCAATTTGATATCTACTGTCCAGCGTGTTTAAAATATCATTCTTGAAATACATGAATAAATCTTATTCATGCTGTTCAGAACCCTCAGAGTTTTATTATAATCATCCTATGTGGGTATATCCCTCTAACTATTTTTAGAATCGGTAGGACAACAAAGTAGTGCCTTTTAAATTAAGCAAAATAGTTCTATACTTGCAGAGTGTATATACATTTATTGGGACATTTTAAATCAGAATGCTTGACACATGTCAGAAAAGAGGATTTGCAATTTTATAAACAAGTGTCAAAATTGAATTATCATTTGAAGAAAAGAATTGAAATTGTTTAATGTACACCCTTTCCAAAACTGAGAAATTCCCTACTTTTACTTTCATTTTCAGAGTTTTTCAATACAGACGCATTTTGCCGGAAAACAAATCTGACTTCAAACCACGGAATTTTAACAGGAAAGAGACAATTTGATAAGCTTTCATTCAAGAGGTCTCTCGTCGCTGAACGAAAATAAGGACCGGAGCTATGAACCATAGCTTTAGCATTACTGCCTATGGAGAATGCATTAGTGGACTATACCCAGATTGAGCTCCATGTTGGTAAGGCATATTTCTTGTTTATTTGCAATTATTATGATAGACGTGCATTTTTCTTTTGTACATCGTCTCATTTATGTGAAAAAACTAAATTTCCAACAAGTTCAACAAGTTTAAACATTTTAATAGCACATCTTCTAAGAAAATATCCATCACAACCCCACCCCCCCCCCCCCACCCCCGGGATTTGCAAAAAAAAACAATTTAAATTAAAGAAATTGTGATTTTAACTAGAATGTAATTTATTTTGAGTTTTTACATAAAAAAAAATTAAAATGTGTGTGTGTTTCTAATTATATATGCGTTTAGAAGACATTTTTATGAATTTTGAGACCAAATATCACTTCGGGTTTTTAGTGCTATCATTTCAAGCGAGCAAAAGTGAAAGTAGAAAAGTAGAAAGTTTCCGGTGAGGAAAAATACTTCATTCTAGCAGTGTCCAGCTATCTAAGATTAGTTTGCATTGTAAGGGAATTGTATTAGTGTCTGGTAGATTCCAATTCTATATTTGTGATGATTGTTTTGCATTAAATTTTTGAAAATTAATTTGTCATTCATGTGACCTGACTATGTACCGAAGATGTAGGTATGCACTCTTTAACAAGTAGAAGCCTACCGTGTTGGTTAGTACTTATTCCACAAAACCTATCTTTGTTTATCATAATCAAAATTGAATAAAATTATCAGTAATTATTTTAAGTAGATATTTACTAGTATTTATTTATTCATACTATTGAAAAAATAGATCAATATGTTGGGGTTGGAGTTGATATATATTATTATTTTTTTTTTTTTTGGGGGGGGGGGGGGGTCTCTAGGCTGTATAGATGTGTTGTGCATGAAGATGTAGTTATTGTTGCCTATTTAATCTCTCTTTCTATATCTTTCCCCCTCTCTCTAATTCTCTCTGTCCCTCTCTGTCGCTCTCTCCGTCTCTCTCTCTCTCTCTCTCTCTCTCTCTCTCTCTCTCTCTCTCTCTCCATATGACTGCTCTTGACATGGAATTGCAAATGTTGGGGATAGTGCTTGATAATGTAGAATTTAATTCAAAACATTTATAATTATCCAAAGGCATGCAAATTAGAGTACCTTGCAGATAAAAATAGAAAAAAAAACTCAGGAGTTTATACCGTTATCAGCAATATTAAAAAAAACTCATCTTTTTAAGGAATGTATGTTAATATTGGGATGCATGGTCAATTAAATTCATGCAATGAATTCATGCAAACATTGTCTCGTGCAGTTGCAGAACTGTGTGCTAAAAATTAGAAGCGCTAAAATGATATAGTCAGTCACAGAGTTTGTTTTTTGTTTGTTTTTTTTTCAATACAAATGAATTTCAAACAATAATAGTGACAATGAATTATACAGAATATAGATGAGTGGACAACGTATGATATTGGATTAGATGACAAAACATTAAAATATCGGGAACCTGCTGTGTAGAAAAGTATATTGTATGGCCTTTTTCTCTGTGAACTGCTTACAGAACTGGAGTACAGTATGCTTTGTATCCCATGATCTGATGAATATATCATTTCAGAAGTAAATTGCAAATACAAAAGGTTTCATTTTCACCAATTTGCTTTTTGCAATACAACTGAAATTTAAGAATAAAATTCTTCAACAAACTAGCTACAAAAGAAAATAAGCCAAGTTAACTCTGAAAATAGAAAATGCATTTAATAATCAAATATTTAAGAGATATACATATAAAAAGTATATTCTCTTTAGAATTGAATATGCATTATATATATACCGGTAGTTTCCTCTTTTCAGTCATTTTTGTAATAAAATTGTATAAAATTTTAATTTTTTGGATGCATATTCAAATCATAAAATCTATCTAAATTAAAAGATTCATATAATTATGCAACTACAGAATTATGAACAAGATATTTGATAATTTAAATGTAAAACTTTTAAATAGTAAGTGAACAAGACAAACTTTAAAAACCTATTAGCAACAACTGTTAAATACCTTGTTATCAGCATGATATCTGATAGCTGCTGATGTGAACAGTCGCTGTACAGCTGATATTTTGTTGTTGTTACTGTGCAAAAACATCCCATACACTGTAGCAATGGGGGCGATTTTAGATCTTTCTGAAATTTTGTCACCTAATGCTGTATTATGAATATCGTACAGAAATTCACAGTTTAATATCATTTCCTGGACAGCTTCAGTCAGTAAAAAGACTTGGGTTGATGGGGTCTTGGGAAGTGTTTTGACTTAAAACACTTACTTAATCTTCATTTTCTGCATAAAGTTTTTTACGTGAAGAACATAATGCGAGTAAGTTTCAATGGGAACCTTTTCAAATGATTTCTTTATTTCCTCTGGGTTTTTCTTTTAACTTGACTTTCTGTTTTTCTTTTAATGTATATGCTAGATTATCATGATCAAATGTTGTTATAACTCCTTCTTCATGATCACATGTAAACAGAGATTTTCTTGACTTCGTATGACCATGTTCACTTCTTATCCGCAGTTTCTCCACAGATGACATCAACTGTTTCACCACAGACTGACGCTCTGGTGTACTCACTTGTTTGATCTAGTTTAATACAAAATATGAGTGTCCATTTCAATTCTATATAATTACAACTGATTTAATTTGCACTGGAAACCAAAAATCTGTAGAATTGAATCGAGTTATGTTAATTTAGAGTGAATGATAGTACGTGTCATTTGGTAGCATTATACACGAAGTAAAGTTAGACTATAGGCATATATTAACATGATAAACAGTAACTTACCTTTTCCACTGAAGTCAAGATTTGATCAGCTACCTTGTATCTTTTTAAAGATTTTTCTGGCGTTGTTGTTGAAAGCCTTTTTGAACGCTGTAACTTAATTACTTTAATAGCCTGACTTCGTGCTGCTGCCTAAAATGCATCAAATGTTAAGATCTTCTTGTAACAAGGATCACACATAAACAAGCTAGAAAAATCTATTTTTTCTCTGTGTAAGTCCAAAAACGACGTTATATTTGTCAATGTATCATGCTTGGAATTTAACTTGAATCCATTCAATGGAGAAAGACGACGTTTCATATCCCCACACGATGTGCACTGATGTGAGGACGCCATTTTATTTACACTTTCTTACTGAAAGTAGTTCGAACATGGCGTTGATACACATACGAGGTTATTTGCGGTGATGGAAATGGCCGAGTAGTTACGATTGAAGTTGAAGGTTTAATTAACTGATGAAAAGAATAAAGCTGCAAAATGTGCATCATTAAAAGGAACAGGGTCAAGTTTTACATGTGTTATACCCGAGTTTTACAAGTTACACAATCATAATTACACACTTTTATACTCAGGCTCACACACCAACACGATTGTATATTTAAATTTAAAAGTTTACATTTCTGGATTTTTTAACACGATTACCCTCCATAATTGTTTACCTGATCAACACAGCTAACTCTGGTTGCAATTGCGTAGAATTCCGATCCATTCTTTCGTATGCATATGGGTTCGATATTTCCCTGACACTGTCAATTATTCATTCTCGGCCTGATCAATTTGCTGAACAGCTGCATTAGGAAGTAACAGTACCTGCTCGCTGTATTATGAAACGATTGGCAGAATATATGCTCTTTATACAAACCTTGACCGAAAAGTTTTGTTTGATAAAGGGAGTCTGACTTACAAAATAGATTGTTTCTCAATGATACGAGAAAAGGAGACTTCTTAGGAGTGATGTAAAAATGAAAGAAAGATTTTCCAAGTTTAAAAAAAAATTTCCGGGCATTTGGAATTTTGTCACGCATGACATTATTCAAAAAATACATTACGCTTCTGATACAGCCAGCTCACGATATTATTCTTGTTTTTCAAATTTGTCTGATAATTTAACTTTAATAAGAAATAGTAATGTGATTTATTTTAGAAAAACTGAAGTAAATTTATAATTATTATAAAATACAGAGTATTTCTTTTATGATAAATGTAAAAAAAGACAAAAAAGAAGTTTATTGTGTTACTCAAACTACAGGTATAACTTTTCATGCTAGTTCTTCACTACACATAAAGAACAGTTCTCCTGAAATACCTTTTTTTTTATTAAAAAATATATTCATTTTACTTTATAAAACAAATACTAAAGACCGAAATTATGCAAGTACCAAGAAGGTAATTTTGCACCTGCTTTAATACACTCTCAAAAAATTAAATTAAAATATAACTTTCGTATGTCTTATCAAACATGAGAGAATCCTACCTCAAAAATTATAATATAGTAGAAAATGATAAATCCCATAGGAGAAATGATTTTCCTACTGAAAATATTGAAAATATTTGAGGATTTTATAAAAATCCTACAATGATTTTATAGGAGACAATAACAAAGGTGGTTATAAATTCTTTAAGTAGTGTATTATATGGCGTATTCGAATTTCTAGATAAATGCACCTCAGACGTGTAAGAAAACGCCACTTTGGTACTCGCATATTTATCTGGCACAGTGTGCTTAATGTTTTTTTACTTTTTCATCTTTGTGATTTGTACTCCATTATAGGAAGGAGAAATTTTAAAGGACATGGTAAAATATTTTTTTTCCTCTGAATTTCATTTAAAGGAATTTTATTGAATATTAAAATGAATAGAAAAGAATAAAAAGAGTATTTAAGTAACTAAACTTTATTTGAATATCGCAGTCCGAGATAATTCCTATACAATCATGTATTTATGACTCACACGTCACTCATGGTTTTTTCTGGTAAATGTAAATGACGGTTTTCAAAAATTAAGAGATTCATGCCTTTAATACGTTACTTTTAGCCAGAACGTAAATTTGTGCACCGTTCAATAACAACTATGGCATACAAATAAGCTTTCGGTTTCATTTTCGAGTAGAATTCTACCTAAATGTTTTATATGTATTTGTAAAACTATCAAATAAAAGCACCTTCAAAAAATGTGTATATTTCAAAAGTACATAAATACCAATTGCTTTTGACAATATCATCCACTTATAACTATTTTAAACCTGAAAAAAAAAAATGATCCTGCAGATCGGTAAAAAGTTATATAAGTGTACATAGCTCAATATTTATTTTAGCTATAAATGTATATATTACAAATTTTAAAAAATCATCTTTGTATATGCATTTACATATTTACATGTGCCAGATTTCTAGCATGCAATTACTTATTTTTACAGTCAGAGAGACTTACATATATAATGACATCAATAGCTCTATACAACAAATACGTGCATCTCCATTTATTTGAGGCTAAATGACTAAATAGTGTTTCTAATTGTCTGTAAAGTTATGAATTTTCAAGTATAAATTTATCTCAATTAACTAATGAAAACAGTGGCGTTTTTTAAACGTTACATATGACATTGACATAAATTTCATCAGGACAATGGGGATATCCACTTCCATTTGGAGTGCACGTATGGTGTTCAACACCGCAACTTTTTAAATTTTAAATTCCTGGCAGATTTGAGACCGAACCAATGTCTAATACAGAAGAAAAAAGATGACCTTTATACCACACAATGGTAGTATATGCAATCGATGAATGACAGTTATTTTAAAGAGCTATATTTTAAAAATAAAATTGCATTATAGTAATAACCTCATTACCACAATTGTCACTTGGATTTTTTTTATGTGTGTATGGATTAATTACATACTGTGGTGAGTGGATTTTGATATTTATATGAGGAATTTTAAAAATATTAAAAGTATCATATGAAATTAAAGCTTGTATCTAAATATCCTAAATAATTGAGGTGGTCTCAAGCATACAGTGTTCATAAAATGTAAACAATTTTCTAGATAAAGACGGATTGATATAAAAAAAGTAATGGTATTGATACCTGTGATAGTTCTGAATAAAGTTAGACAATAAGTCTCAGTCACTGTGATTAAACAGAATACAAATCTAAACACAGGGCAGTGTGAAATAATAAAAACCAAAATGAAAATGAAAAAAAGATAGTGATTCTGCTTAACATGAAAAACAAACTTAATTTGTTTGCATTAGCAGCATACATATCCCATGATACGCTGCTGAGATAAGACATTTACTAGAACTTAACATTACATCGATCTTTAAATTCAAAATAGAATTTTTATTGAATAAATGAGGTTTTTACTTTAAATACACGTACAATCACTTTTGATCATAAAAGGGAATTGTGACAGCTGTATGTCTACGATAGACAGCATTCAAATTTGTGATTATACTATAGAGTAAATTTTGATTTTCTTTCGCTTTCGAGACCATGCTACTGTAAAATATGTTGATAGTAAAGACTATCAAAATTGAAAAAAAATTGTGGTCACTTAAAATGTCATTTTACAAAGGGACGGGTTTTCGGATTTGTTTTTTAATAGTTTTCATTAAGAGAAAAGTACAAAATAAATGATTCAATGGGTTTATATTATATGTATGATTTTATCTTTAATTGATTCATATTCGCTAATACAGCAACTACTTAAACGTTAAAAGGTGGTGCAGATATTCCCTTCAACATTATAATTAATAATACAACATACTTGCTAAAAAAATGTCTTTCTTTTTACAGACAATGATTCGGCTAAGTAGTTTTAGTAAGAAATACAAACTTAAGGTTAATTTTACTTTCAGGACGTTGTTATTCGGATTTGTCTTTAAGAGTACCAACAAACTGCTCTCTCAGTATTATCTTTTAGCTTAATAGAAACGTCAATAGTGTCTTTTATATAAAACGTATTTGTTTCAGTAACAAATATTTTATTTTTTAGATAATTAATATGACTCAGGTTAAAAAAAAATGATAAAGGTGAACTGAAAGAAACATTGACGTTAGTATAATTGTATTTATGCGAAGCATAAGGTAATTGATACCATCTCGATAATAAATTGTTATTTTTGTAAATTTACGGATAAGTCATGTGTACGGTTTCGATTCTGATATTACAGACTCCATTATTTTAATCACGCGATCTTTGTTTACAATAATTTTAGAAAGGGAGAAGATTTTGACCCCCTCCTCCCCTTCTTCCATCAATGCTCAATCTTTGTTATTCATCAATATTTATTTGAATAATAATGTATTCTGTTACATGTATTTTTTAGCAGTAACGTTACCTAGTCAAAATATTTTTAGTAAATATAGTTTCACTTTTTTTTATGTTTAACTATATGAGGTATTTTTCTTTCTTTTGATATCATGTTTTAACATACTAGATAGTAGTCTCATCTTTTTTGCAATTCCTTAGTAATGTGTTTTTTTATTGTGTTTATACAATTTTTTATATTCATGATACTGTATCTTTTTCGTTGTTTAATTTTTCATGGTGACAGGTGTAAAAAAAAAGTTTGATAGCGGACAATACCGCCATATTTACATTGGCATTTGTAAAAAAAATGTTGTTTTTTTTTCATTTCAACACGTTGTTAATATTATCTTTCAAATTGGCAAAAAAAAAAACAGAACAGCATAGACTCTGGTTAAAAAAAAATTAATATAGGTCCACTGAAAGAAACATGGACAATGGTATAATCTACCGAAACAAAAGTTTAAATTTCCCCTGCAAGTACAGTCGGTCCATCGTTTATACAGTAAAATCCAGCGAAATTATTTAGTGTATCAGTTTATGCGTTCAGTATAAAAAATATTGTTAACCGATATTTGGGTAAATACATGTGTGCAACTTATTTCCTCAAATTTGATTGTATGTATTTACCGGACATGTTATGCTTAAATTCATCCATGGCGCTTAAATTAAAAAAAATCCAAAGAAACACCAGTTAGTTGTTGAATAGAATTGCTTATTAAAACCTGGTACATTTCAAGCAATTTAAGTTTATAAAGCCAATACTAGCACATGTGAAACACCGGTTGAAAATATTGATACAATTTATAAATGAAAAAAAAGTTATGCATACCCTTTTTTAAAATATATAACAATTTGGAAAAAAACAAATCTACATCAAAAATACGAAGTAAAAAGTAGCAAGTAAATCTTTAAGAAAAAATATGACTAGAAGCAAATTTTAAGTGGCTGAAGGTTCGGTATTTGTGGAAAAGCTTAATTCCTCTCCCTTTATGCTTCTCTCTTTGTGTATAATCTTTTCAATTGTGACGGTATCTTTTAACCAACCCGCTTGCAGCTATTGTCATGTGGTACCCAACAGTGAAATACCAATCAGATCTCTTGTTCACGGTGTGTCTGTGTCAAATATTCAAAACTATGTATGTATTTATCAAAAAAAATTAAAGTTGTAATTAACAAAATATTCATTTCCATCAGTATAAAATGTGGTGATAACGAACAGTGTTTAAGTCCAAAGTCCAAAGGAAAAATACAAAACAGGAGCAGAGCAAACACGGTCGTCTACAAAAATTAGAGTATAAATTGCATGTACATCAAATTTAACATCGATGCCTTTTGAATGTTATACATGCACACATCAGTGTTAAATTTAGAAGGGATTACATAAAGTTTGAAGCAAAAATGCAATGTCCATTTCAGTCTTCCCCTTTAGCCTTTCGTCGCATATCTAAGGCAGAAGAGGAGACATATTGAGGAGTTATTTTTACTAATGACTGTTCTGATGAACCGTTTTGGTTGAATCCGTTGGAAATATTTTTCTTTACACTTTCTTGAAACATATTTAGCACATAAAACGTCCCTGGTTTTAATATTCGAAATAGACATGTAATTTATTGTACAATACAAGCACAAAACTTGGTTGATGGGGTCAAACGTAATTAAATGCAGATATGTCTTTCGCAAAAAAAAACAAACAAAAAAC
>NW_026441765.1:0-170000 GCF_025612915.1 Magallana angulata
TCCGCCTGTTTCTTTCGAAACATTTCCCAGTACGCACTGAGCTGTCCCTCTTAGTGATACAGCTAAATACAGGCCTTTCTCTTTTTCCGACCAATTGTTTATGGTAGCGCATGCATCAAAATGGGACTTGTAGTCAAGCCAGGAATTACTTCCATCAAATGTCGCTGGTTTGATGTTACACCTTGAACCTTTATTTCCGTGGTTAAATTCCTCTCGTAGTCGATTTTCATTCATGAAATTTCTGGTTCCAGCTCCCAGGCTATGCGTCTGTGCGACAAAGATCTCTTTGTCTATCATTTGGCGCATTCGCTAATAAAGCAGAAGCATTCACAATCGACGGCTCTCGCGCTCTCCGCTGTGCGCTCACCATAACTGGATGTTCATCATTCCTTAAGCTGTAATTATACAGAGCATCCGCAAGTTCTGTTTCACTTTTGCCAATTCTGTTTTGCGCTCTCGCTGGTCGCACGGTAACATGTTTATTGGAGGCTCCTTCAACAACGTTTCCACTTTGCTCATTTTCCTGCAGTACCACTGTATCATCAGTTGCATGACTCTGGTCCCCGATCGCACCAACCAAAGTCGCTATGCCCGAATCGCGCGCTTGCGCTCGTCTATCTAACGGTGTTGAGTATCTCTCTATCTCCTTGCGCAATCGCTCGCACCTGCTCTCCAAAAATGAAATTTCTTCATCTAGTATTTCCTCCATTGTAATTACTGATTTAAAATTATTAATATAAATTATATCTCTTGCCGAATCCCGACGCTGCCACCAAATTTATGTAACGTTTCTGGGTTCAGGTATTCGGCTGCTCTGCCTGAGCAATTTAAGAAATACGTAAATAAACTATAACTTTCTCAATCAAATATTTTAATCAATAATATTTACAATATCCCACTCTATTATGGAGCGCGCGCGCTTTCTATTAACCCTAACAGCTATCACAAGCTAATACAATAACAAATCAAGTCTCGAAAGCCTTATTCAGGCACATAAGACTTATCCTAATACCAAGGGTTTCCATTAGAAGAGAATAGTAAATACTCAAGCTGTTGCAATTTTCTGTCGGTAAACTAATCAAATGTGAGTGGGAGACAATATTCAAAGCGACACGATTAATTTATCCTTTTGCATGATTTTAAGCATAACATTGAACGTTGTTTAGCAATTGCTGTCATTATGGTTTTTGAAAAACTTTTAAACCTAACATGACTGAACCAACATTCATTGCATATAACGTTTATTAGTCAATAACACACGTCAAGCCTGATCTCGGCGTATTAGCAGAAATAAACGCCATCACACGCGCTGAATAAAAAATTATAGTATTGTTAGATTTAATAACCATTTAAACTAATTTAACCAAATTGACAAAGTTTCGACACACCAGGCTGTTCAGACAAAGAACGAATCATCTAAGCACTGTGATCTCACCCAATTTAAAATACCAAAAGGACAAGGTTCACTTCTCTCAAAAATCGGCCCAATTTCAACTGAACTATTTTTAAGTCACCTGAGTAAACTATTGCTATCTGTTTTCGTCCGTAGTCGTGCGTCGTGCGTTAACAATTTTACATTTTAACTTCTTCTTAAAAACTACAAGGCTGATTATTATCATTTTTAATGTGTGGCATCTCTATGGTAAGAGGAATATAAATTGTGAAATTCATGGCTCTACCACCCCCGGGGCGCCACATGTGGGGCCAAATATGCAGAAATAAGCCAAATTTTCAAAAATTTTCTTCTCTACTCCCACACATGCGAGGAAAAAACTGGTTGCATAGTTATGATGTCCATGAAGCCCTCTACCAAAATTGTCAAAGTTCAGGGCCCCTAGGTCAGGTGTTCTGGCTCCGGGGTGCGGCCAATATAGCCATATAGTAAAAATGTATTAAATCTTAGAAAATCTTTTCTCTACTACATGTACCATTATATAAATAGGGCCTTTTTGGGAGGATAAAAGTTGAAATTGACACCCCGAGAAAAACCATTGTCAACTGACGCAAAGCGGAGGTTTACAAGGGTTTTCTCGGGGTGTCAATTTCAACTGTTATCCTCCAAAACAGGCACTATTTATTTAATTATACTGTATGTCTTAATTTTTGAGAAATTTTTACTGCTTTTATAAAGAAATGACGTGAATTGCACGGCGACAACGCGCATTATTTACGCGCATGTAACAATTCGTTGTGTTACCCGTTGCCAATTGTGTTGCTAACGCTGAGGGTAATTGAACGGATTTTCAACTGCGTCTAAACCAATCAGATTTAAGTATTTAACATAAAAGTATAATAAGTATATTTGCATGATTATCATATTTTCATGAAGCCCTATACCTAAATTGTGAAATTCATGACCACTGGGTCAGGGGTTCGGGCTCTAGAGTATGGCCATATAGTAAAAATGTATTAAATCTTAAAAAAATCTTCTTCTCTACTCCCATATATATTTGTTAAAAACTAAATGCATGATTATGATGTCCATGAGGCCCTCTACCAAAATTGTGAAATTCATGACCCCTGGGTCAGGCTCTAGGGTGGGGCCAATGTGGCCATATAGAAAGAGTGTATTAAATCTTAGAAAATCTTCTTCTCTACTCCTAAATATATATTTGTTAAAAACTAAATGCCTGGTTATAATGTCCATGAAGCCCTCTACTAAAATTGTGAAATTCATGACCACTTTGTTAGGGGCTCAGACTCTAGGATGGGGCCAATGTGGCCATCCAATTTATCAAAATAGATCAATTTTTAGTGTCTGTGATACTTGTTTGTAAATATGTGTGAGAATTGACACAAGGAAATTGCCACAGTGTTCAATATATTAGGTGAAAGATTTCAAACCCCTGCTTTTTATGAAAATCAATACAAAGGGTGGCTATATACGTGCAAGGGTATTTCTAAGTGAAGTGGTGCTTTTATAATGATAATATCATGTAGATACAAGCAGTGCATGTACTGAATAATGTTTCTTATTAAAAGAGGTTGAAGAACAATTGACCTTTAAAAATTAAGTAAAGATGTTTTGCTGAAGAAGAACCATATGAATCTAAGTATGTTAAATAGAGTTATTTAAAAGTGGAAACGGTAGGTTCACTTAAATGACCATATATTTCTCAAACCTTAAAGGAATTGGCAAAATGGGGTATGCTTTTTCTCAGAATAGCTTTCTTATTCTAAGACAAGATGTCTTTTCATAGAATGTTGGTGTAAGTTGAACCCTATAAATTAGTTAGAAACATTTTATGAGCCTTTGGACTGTCTTTTATGACACATTTATCTTATTAATTTACATATTGAAAAGAATTTATAGTGATATTTTGAAGCTGATTACATTGTGGCAGCGCTGATTGCAATTCTTTGGATTGCAAGAATTAGGTATTCTAAGTGGTATATGTTTTTTACTGGGGAAGCTGTGTCTAAATAATTTTCAGATATCATTATACACATCAAACAGACAAATTTGAGCCCTCGATACTTCTTTCATGCTCACTTTCTTCAAGGAATACAAAAGGTCTTTACCTGGAAGAAGGAAAGACCTAATGACTTATAAAGATACTAAAACTAATAAGAGCTTTCATAACAACATGCAACAACGGGTAGGGAAATTATCACTGTCATGTATTCGCGCCGGTAGTGACATGTTTGGATAACGTGAAAACGGCGTATCCACTTCAAAAACAATGAGTGCTGTGTCTTTTTTTCTATCGACAACGAGGTAAATATTAATTAAAATATCGTAATAATCATTCATATTTTTCTAAAGGTTTTGCAGTTGAAAAAAGTGCGTTATTTTTGTTCATCGTAAATAATAACGACTTCTTTAAAGCAGTATCAATCGTTAACGTTGCATTTAAACGCAAAAACTAAGATCTATTTCGAGATAACTTAGATAATATAACACCTACTAAAAATCTGAAGCAGCCACTACACTAACAAAATTAAATCATTTCAATATCTTTTAAATACATTAATATGTATAAAAATAGCAATAACTTGCACCTGCCAAAGAAGTAGTACGGTTTGGATAATTAAATTATTCCGGTTTGGATGCTAAAATATAAATTGTGCAAATGGTACGGTTTGAATAATCTAAAGATAAAGCATTTTTTATATTTTAGACATAAATGGAGCAGTTTGCATTATATCGGTGTGCAATCGAAGATGCATCTTTTTAAAAGATAGTTGACCATTCAATTACACAGCATGCAAAAGAACTTAATATACAGACAGTGAATTTTTCTTTCCTGTCCGAGAGTTTCACAAAAGTCATGAAAACAAAATACTTCCACATGTTCGAAGGGGACTAAAACTGGATGACTAGGTTCATTTCTGTAGACAAGCATGTTTTTTTTTCTTCTGATAAAATTGTATATTTAGTATATAATTGATAATTTTGGTCGGGGCGTGGTCAAATCCAATAAAGCCCGAAGTGAAATTATCACCTCACAGTATCAAAAGAATGAATCCATATTACTTATATTAATTTAATTCACAGCAATTGTACGGTTAAATATTTGAATACAAATAAGCAAACCCCACTTGCACCTCAATTACACGTCATTTGAATTAATTGGACTGAATATAATATACAAAATTGATACGTTTGTGTTATCATATGAAAAACAAATGAAAATGTATATATAGTTATATCAATTTTTTTACTAACATCTCAAAAGAATACTTCATTTAATTTTAAATTATAAAAAAAAAAACATGTGTTAAAACTTGAGGAACACAATAAAACTATACAAAACAATGTAAAACAAAGTTTTTCACTTTTAACCTAAAAAGCAATACATCATATAAACACCTTAACAGACAAATATCTACTACTTTTATGACAAGCGACTATATGATGTGTATTTTCACTTAATATTTATATTCGTGTATGGTTTTTTTTTTATGTCTATCACATGACGATCTTCATAATATTGAAAGCATGATTTGCAGTGAGGGCATGTATATCGCACAGTAGCGATGCTATATCCCATTTGCGAAGGGATAACTAAAAGAACTGTTTGCACTCACATTGTAGTACTGTAAGGCTGTTTGTAGGTACCCCATTATATTTTTTTAATGTTTTATGGGAGATAACTCTACTTCACAGAATTATGAAATCCAGAGCATTCTGAATAATATGTGTGCCTACTAATAACTTAACGTGCCGAGCCTGACACTCTCCTCTGTTCTTTTTAGGGATAACAACATATCAACCACATCCAAACCGTATCAGATGCGTATCCAAACCGTTCCTATTATGAAAAATAAGGTCATCGAAACCTGTTCCGTTCAAAATTAATCGGCATAAACTGCTTATTTACATAATTTTAACATAAACTTCGTAGAACTTTGAAGATTTAATATGCTTTTAAATAGATTTGACGATCTTTTTAATGTAAAAGTAAACAATGTAAGCCTTAAATAACATAAAAACAGTATTGTAAAATTATCAACGATTTTTTATTGAATTTATCAGATGATATTAAGCTAGAGATGAATCCAAAAACTAAATGGGAATTGATCAAACTTAAAGTTAAAAATTTAAGTATTAGTTATTGTAAAGAAAAAGCAAAAATATGAAACGGAAAATACAACTTATCGAGAGTGAATTAGAGCAAATAGAACATCAACATCATTTAAATATTAATATGATACGGAAAAAAGAATTTGAGAATGAATTAGACGCATTATATGAAATTAAATCAAAAAGAGCACAAATAAGGTCAAGGGCCAAATGGATTGACGAGGGAGAAAAAAATTCTTAAGACTTGAAAATAAGCATCAATCAAAAAATGTTATAAATAAAGTTAGCAATGCAGGGTCGACCTTTGTAAAGACTAACGATATCTTAAATGAACTATGTAAGTTCTATGAAAATCTTTATTCCTCAAAAGATATTCCGCTAAATGAAATTGAATCATATCTTGCCCAAATTAATACATCCGCTGTGTTGTCAGAAATATTAATGATAACAAATACTGTGAAAATTTCCCAACATTACAAGAATGCGCAGAAGCTGTAAATGGAATGAAAAATAATAAGTCACCTGGAATAGACGGTTTATCTGTCGAATTTGATAAGATGTTTTGGAAAAATATCCGGAATTTTCTATATGAAGCTATATCCCAAATTTATATCGAATAAGAATTAACTTCTACACAAAAATGTTCAGTTCTTTCACTTATACATAAAAAAGGGGAATCAGATAAGTTAGAAAATTACAGACCAATAGGTCTCACTAACTGTGACTATAAAATAATTGCATTTATATTTGCCAGAAGATTCCAAAAATAAATTGATAGGTTAATAAGTAAAAATCAATCGGGTTATATAAAAGGAAGATATATTGGCAATAATGCTAGGCTTATTCTGGATATTTTCGAGTATTGCGAACATACAAATAAAGAAGGAATTCTCTTATTTGCTGACTTCCAAAAAGCGTTCGATTCAGTTGAATGGAACTTTTTAATAAAATCACTAGAAAAATTCAATTTTGGGAATAACTTTATTAAATGGATAAAAATTTTGTATACCAATCCAAATTTCTGTATAAAAAATAATGGTTGGATTTCTAAAAAATGTAAAATGCACATAGGAATACGACAAGGATGTCCCGTATCAGCAATATTATTTTTGTTTGTAATGGAAATTCTAAATGAAAAAATTAATAGCTCAAATTCAATTCGAGGCTTTAGGCTAGAAAATATGGAAAAAGAAATAAAATGTATTCCAACATGCCGATGATAGCACCTTTCCTTTAAGAGACATAACCTCTTTAGAAAAAGCAATCCAAATCATAGAATATTTTGGAAATGTTTCAGGAACAAAATTAAATCTATCAAAAACTGAATGTATAGTATTGGGAGAACTTAGAAACATGCTTAAGGAGGATACAACCATAAAAAATATCAAAATAAACATAAATACAGTAAAATGTCTAGGTATTTACATAGGGCATAATAAAATAGAGTGTAATGAAAAAAACTGGCTATGTAAGCTGAGAGAGTTCGAAAAAATATTGGATTCTTGGCGAACAAGAAAGCTAACTCTTTTCGGAAAATGCCAGATAATTAATTCTTTAATTGTTCTAAGCTTCTTTATGTCGCAACAATACTTGAAAACCCTGATCAAACTATATTTTAACAAGTAAACAAAATTATTTTCTCGTTTCTATGGGGGAAAAGAGAAAGAAAAAAGCGTAAAACTCTAATAAGACATATATCAGATGGAGGGATTGGTATCACCGACTTTGAAAGTAAGGTCAAAGCTTTAAAAGCATCATGGGTTTCAAAACTTATTCATTCTAACAATGATTTAAATCAACTCTTGAACGCTTGTATAGAAAGATATAATTTAGATATCTCTTATCTTTTAAACACTAATATTACAAACGCACAAGACCTGAATATCAAATACCTCCCAAATTTTTATAAGGAAGTAATATGCGCATTTAATGAATGTTAAAAACACTGATCGAGAAAATATCCAGTTTCAGAATATATGGTTCAATCGAAATATAACGTATAAAGGAAAAACAGTCTTTTTTCCAAATTGGATTAAAAGCGGTTTTAAGTACGTGAGTAATTTATTCAATCCAAATGGATTCAAACCGATAAACGAAATCAAAGAGAGTCTGATATCTACAAACACTTACCTATGTGAATATATAACTCTAAAAAGTGCCCTTAAAAAATATGCCGCTAAAATTAACTTGCAGAATATAACACATAATAGAAGTACAAAGTTGTGTTTCAATTTCCATGGCTATTTCGAAAATGTCGAAGGAAAAAAATCTAAATTTTTTTACCACATCTTATTACAAAAAAACTCAAAAGAGCCTAGAATGGAAAATTTTTGGTCCAAACTTTTTTGTATTGATGACCGTCAATTGTGGGGTAATATCTACCAAGAAAAAGTGAAAAAGATATTTGATAAAAATGTATCAGAATTTAATTACAAATTAATACACAATATTTTATCTTGTAATAAATGTGTAAGTAAATGGAAAGAAAATTTTGACAAAAACTATCTGAACTGTAATGTAGAAGAAGACATTAAACATCTAATTTTTGACTGCTGTATATCTAACCCCATTTGGAAGAACGTATCTGATATCTTAAATATAAATGTTACATGGAAAGTTATTGTTATTGGTTTTCCAGCATATTGCAACAAAAACACGTTTATCTTTAATAATGTTGTATCTTTTGTAGATTATAAAATGTACAAATATAAAATGAAATGTAGAGTTTTGAACGACATTGTAACATATAATGGTTTATTATGTTTTTTGAAAAGTGCACTGACACAGTTTTATATAACCGTTAAATCAGCAAAAAGCATTATGTTTAATTTTGATATTCTTAATAGATTGAATGAAAAATTGTAATTATATTTCAAATTATGTTTGTCTAAAGGTGACCTGGCCTTTAGATTATTAAACTGGTAGGGGGAGTCTCTGGACATTTATACTGATTTCCCCTACACATATTTACCAAAAAAAAATATTTTGCTGTTACATGTATTAGCTTTATTTATGTACAAATCTAAATATTCTGCTTATAGTTGAAAATTTACTTGTAAATGAAAGCCATTGTGAAAAATATAACTCTAAAGTTGACCAGACCTTTAGATTATAAAACTGGTAGGGGGGATTCTCTGGACACTTATACTGTTATTCCCCCTACGCATCTATTAGAGATATATACTGTTACATAAACCTGCTAAATACTTATGTACAAATCTAAATCTAAATATATGTGTGATATCTATATATTTTTCATGCAACAATCTTGTTATTTTTCTCCCTTCTATCTTTGCTGTATTAATGATATACTTAGCATGAAATATTTCATGTGCGGAAATTTACTTGTAAATGAATATTTTTCTCCTTTTTTTTCTTGCTAAATTGTAGTACAAAAAAATTCCAAAATGTATGCCGTACTAAGCCTCTGCGCAGGCCCACTACCATCTGTTTTGTTACATATATATGATTGAAAAAATGTGTTAAAAAAAAAAAAACATAAAAACTTATCAAGAAACAAAGGGAGCCGCCATTTTCACTTTATCCAAACGCGTCACTACCGGCGCGGATACACGACAGTGATTATGATACTTTTGTATCCCCTCGCGCAACTTGTTGCAAAGGGGATATAGCATCGCTACCGTGCGTGTGTGTGTTCGTATGTGTGTGTGTGTGTGTGTATGTATGTGTGTGTGTATGTATGTGTGTGTGTGCACTCCATTTCAATTTTCTAGTAAATTAATAAAAAACCTTTCAATAGAATTTCCTCAACATTTGCACAAATATGCCTCATTGTAAAACTTAAAACAAATGCAATGTCATATTAATTGGTCAAATTTTTATGCAAAAACTTAGATAAAATTACACCATTGTAAAGGAGGGAGGGGGGCATACATTATGACAAAATTGTTCAAAACTAAAAAATATTTATCATTGATTGCATACTTCTGTAAAATAACAAATAAAAAATGCATGTGCCTTTCCAACCATTAATACTATTACATTATTTCATTAAATCAATGTCATAATCAATTTTGTATACGAGTTTCAATCAAAATTTCTGAGTAAGAGTTATCAATCTTCCGCTTCACTTCTTTGAAACCAAAGTGAAAGTAAGCAGTTCAAATCAACAACTTGATATTTTTGGGATTTAGATCTAGTACAGGTGAAGAAAATGTAGTTTTTGCAGTAATGGAGGGTTAGTAGAATGTGGTCTTCTCATTAACATAACTATATATTGCTAAACAATGCATCCCTACACACAATAACTCATGTCGCGAGGGGATGCTCCTAGTAGCGGTGCCCTTTGCAAATTCATAAATCATAGTCTCATCGAACAACGTTATTTGTTTACTCGTAAAGGGCGTATCTTTACATGAGTAAATTTCAAATTCTGTTTAAAACGTACCTATACACTTGTTTTTATCTGGGTCCCAATGTGTATCGGGGCAACATCCGTTGAACAACCTACACAAAAAAAAAAACACACATGAAAGCAACAGTTTTATAATTAATACTTTTGGATATATAAAAAGCGTTTAATATAATTAGATAAATTTGCCTCATACATGTACTTTACTCGTCGAAATCCAAAAATTATCACTATCTTTTTCCTTATCAATCATTTAGAATATCAAATAAGGTATACATTGTTGTATTTGGGTTTGCATACTTGGATTTTCTTCTGATCATTAGTTGTTTAAAACAAGTCTCTTGTTTCTATCATCTCTGTAGTTAGGTTGTCAGAGTGATAAAATACAAGTCGTTGTCGAAAATGAGTTCATGATAAATATGATGGAATTATCTTACAAACAATTGCAATTCAAACAAGAATTAGAAATTGGTATAAATTGTACCGCAAAACTTACGTTTTACATGGTCCTTGTATAGCATATCCGATGAAAAGCATAGCAGCACACATTAAAAGTATCATGTTGACATTTCTGTTGGGAATATGCAATTTTATTTAACTATATTTGTTTTAAGCATTAATTGTTTCGTTGTATCAATTTAAGTTTTAATTTCCTTCCTGTTTTGTATTGGTTATTATTCATTATGTATACAAGCATCCTGCAAAGATTTTTCGGGACACCATTGTAAATTGTAATCTCTTTTTTCTTTCGATGTTTAACTTATGCGATTTATTACTTTTCTCTAATTTATTTGAAGTGCACATTCTATTTGTAAATAATATTTTGACCAGTTTATTTGATGGTAGTATTTACATGGCTTGAAAAAAGGTTAAACTTGAAAATGTCATCGCAACCGACTAACACGACGAGGCAAGATGTACGTCCAAACAGGCGAGACCTCTACAGCAAAGTACTTTGATCTGTTTAGAGGTCTTCGCCTTCTATAGGGTTTGTAGGGATAACAGTCGTGAGAGAGAGAGATATGGCAGACAGTGCCTATTTACGAGCGGTGTGCAGCTTAAAGATACATTTGTTCAAGTTTTATAACTAACTATGTTAGTTATAAATATCATAATAGATATTCTTTTCCAATATCACACCCTTCCGCCCTCGAGCTGATATTGGAGTCTCGGGCTGATACATACTATGATATGGAAAATGATATGGATATTCTACTGCCCTTGTGTTTATTAGCAGCAAGGCAGCAACATATGAAGGAATTTCCTAGCACCGTGTACAAAACTACGCGGTCACAAATACTTTACACGTGAAGCTAATAGCAAACAATTTTAGCTTTGGATATTGTGTAGTTTCCTTAAATAAATTTTTATTGACTTGACCGCGAGTCCTTTATTTCTTGCTGTAACTTTTTTAATAGCGTTTGAAATTAAAGCACATATCTTAATAACATGTGCAAATTAAAGACCCATGTGGCGGTTTTGGCTATATCCTCTGTAGTTTAATGAGTTACAGCACTACGTTTCCAGTACATTTATCTTTAATTGCCTACTAAATCTCTATTAACGGGCGTTGCTTAAGAAATACTTTAAAGCGGTTAGCAAGATTGATGACAAATTTTGATAAATATTAGCATTAAAATTTTACTTTTATGCTTAATATACATATATACTATTGATCTTAGTTAGGACTAGAATGTACAGTCTTGTGCAAAAGTATTCGTAAAAACTAAATGGGGGCGATGTAAACAAATCAATGCTTTTCTTCAGTCTATATCATTTTACAAGTTTTATCTAACATGGATATTTTGTTAAACACCCTTTTGCATTTATTACTGCTTGGATTCTGCATTGAGTCCTGGATGAAGTTAGGATGTCGTATCGCCATTTTCAGGTCATTTGCGGTTCTTACATTCTGTACCCATTTACACAGTTCCTGTTTTTGTTTTCGCCAACAATTTTTAATGATATTCAATTCTGGGCTTTGAGCAGGACATTCTATTTTCGGAATATTGTCTTGTTCAATAAATTCTTTCAAAGACCTGGCCCTGTGAACCCATTGTCATCTTGAAACGTGTAATCATTCGGTGAATGTCAATTATTTCTATATACATGTATTTCTTGGCATTTATATTCCCATTATTTACAACACATAGTGTGCCGATTTCATCGTAAGTAATGTATCCCAAGATCATTAAATCTAAACGTCGCCCGGCTGGTAGTGCACAACAAGGTGGGTCCCATTCCTCGCCGGCTTTTCTCCACACATATACACTTCGTTCGCCATCGATCATAACCTTAAATTCATCTGTAAAAATTACTTTTTTGCCAGTAGTTCTCCACAGTTCTCTTCTTTCCTTCTTTGCAACATTTGACACGCTTTGTTTTATTCACTTCGCACACACATATTTTCCTCTTTACAAGTCTCCTTGTGTATCCATCTTGATTAAAAAAAATTTTTACGGTGCTCTCTGAGGCAGTTCCAGGACCAATTTGATTTCTAACATTCGTTAGTCTCGTTAAACGTTGCTAATCATCAGAAAAAATTGTCGCTCATCCTGTGCACTAACCTTGTTGGGTCGGTCACTTTTTGGTTTGTTTTCAATATCTTTAGTTGTTCCATGACGCTTCAGAAACATGGTGGATGTTATCGAATTAAGTTATTATTCACGGTTTATACCATGACTGTAGCATAAAATCGAACAATTTGTACACTGGCATGAACCGAATTGCTGACTGTGACTTACAAGTGTTTTTGTGTACGTGATATGCGCGCACCTAGAACTGACACAGTCTTTTAGTTACCATACTACACTCTACTTTACTACGTCAAAGTGCCAAAAATATATCATTACAAGAGTACTGAATATTTTTTTGTAAAAATGAGTGATAAAGTCTCAAATAAAAGAGGTTTCGGAGAACTTTCAATTGATATGCCGAGGTCGTTCAGTGATTCAAGTTACATGTAGGTTAGGTGATTCAAATTAGTTAAGTAAGGATATTTTTATAATCTATAGATTTGAAATATTTCAACAAAACCATTTTAAAATATGTATCCCACTTAGCATCGATTATAATTATTGGATATTCGATACATATATCGCATAAAAAATTTTAACAGAAAAAATCATAGCACGGACCTATATTAAGAAAAGGGTACCATTTTTCTCATACGAGAACAAATTGAATTAACGGTACCATTTTAAACACAATGAAGTACTTAAGACTAATTTTCCTTAGATTTAACCCATGGATATGTCTTGATTATAAGCAATCCATGTTCTTTGCAATTGAAAAAAAAGTTCCTCAAAATTGCATTTCATGCGCATATGTCAATTGTTTTAGCTTTAGTTCTAAAAATAATCAATGTTTTTGATCAGGTTTTTCAAAATAAAACTATCTTTGAGTTCTGTTAGAAATAATTTATTTTACAGGTCAAATTAGTTACAGGGTGAACCATAAAACCTGCTATCTTTATTAACTTCATTAATTTATACTGTATCAAACAAGTCGTCGCTTTAACTAGAGCTTGGACTTTGAGCAGTACGTGACAAATTCCAATTTGATGAAGGCGGGATCAAATCATGGTTAACTGTCTAGTCATTGGCTAATAGATATGAATATATTGAACGCAATGACTCTCGCCCGACTTCACACAGGGATGTATATTTCGCTGAAACAGCGTCAATTTCACACAACAGTGAAAGTTCTAAGGATATTAATGAGCATCTCTTAACAAATTAGAAAAAAGGAGGTCAATATTAGACAGATTGTTTTGATGAATATAAATGAGCATCTCTCAACGAATTAGAAAAAAGGAGGTCAATATTTGACAGGTTGCATATATAATACAATGAAAATGAACAAAACAATACATGGTATATGTTGCTCTTTTCCACCAGCGTGATTTTAATTGTTACATAACATTGCAACAATTGCATAAAATTATACAAAATAAGAATACGTAATACTACAATTGAAATTTAATTGAATTATGTCATAGTTCTGCATTTGATCTTAATATGATGTAATTATAACTAATTTCCACAACTATTGGGTAAAGTTCTAAGACTGCAATATTTTTATATTGCCAATTACTTTCCATTTTCCATAAAACCACTGACTATAGAATGCCGCTGCACAAGCCGAAGCATCTGTGTACAATTTAAGCTCATGCGAACTTGACCACTTATCTGGGAGGAAAATCGAGGAGCCATTGAATTTATCAAGAAAACATTCCCAAACTTTCAAATCCTCTTTCACCATGCTTATTTTAAAAAACAGCTTACTGATACCAATGGTAATGTCTATTAATCTCCTAAGGAATGCTCTGCCTGGCAAAACAACATTACATGCAAAGTTGAGTAAACCTACGAGCGACTGTAATTGTTTAAGTGTCAAGGTATCTTGTGTCTTTGAGAACTTTATTTTAATCATGCACTTTACTATTTTGTCATGAGGCAACCTAGACTCAATCTTGCACGAATCCACCTCATAGCCTAGGTAAGTTATATTCTGAAGAGGACCACACGTTTTCTCCAGGGATATTGGAACGCCTATGTCAACACACATTGATATAATTGCCTTCAACTGTCTAACGCATGTTAAGGGGCAATTGTGGATAATAATAATAAAATTGTCTAACACATGAGAATTACACGAAATACCCATTTTATTTATCGCTATCTACTAAAGCGCCGTCGCAAGAACGCTCGAAGATCAGTTTTTTTTATTCGGTACTGAACATGGATCACCAGGTTCTAAACATCGCAAAATTATGTTACCGCCAACTAAGGAACATTGGTCGCATTCGACCCTTAATATCAGAAAGCGCTAGTAAAACCCTAGTATGCTCACTTGTGACCTCTCGTTTGGACTACGGCAATGCCTCACTACACGGTGTATGAACCAGTTCCTTGTCAAGACTTCAAAGGATTCAAAACACAGCCGCTAGGATTATAACACGTACTAGGAAATATAACCACATAACACCAGTGCTGGTCAAGTTACACCGGGTTCAAATCAAACAGCGATTACAAGCTGATCCTACAGGCTATCAAAGCCTTACACAGAACATCGCCATTTTATATACAAGAACTGGTTCAGGTCTACAAGCCGAATAGGCCTCTGCGCTCAGAGAGCTCTATGCTACTTGTTCAGTCGCGTGCACGGACTAGGTCGTATGGTGACACGCGGTTCGACGTGGCCAGTTCTACATTGTGGAACAACCTTCCCCAAAATCTTAGATTAGAGGAAATTTTAATCGGTTTAAAAAATTACTGAAAACTTATCTTTTTAGCAAGGCTTATCCAGACTATTCTTAAGTATTTACGAATTTAAACTTTTTTTTATTGATTACAGAGACAGCACAACATTGATTTTTACATGTAAACAAAAGGTTTTTATATGTATGTAGTTTTTAAAATTTAGTGTATTTAGGTATATCATTTATGTTCTTAGCTTTTTATGCCAATAACTTTTATATGTACAGCGCTATAGAGTAATTCAATATAAATTATATATGTCGCTTTTTAAATTTTGTGTAATAATAATAATAATATTAATAACATAAAGAACTAAGACCACATTGAAGACATATATCCACATAATACTTGTTCTTCCATCTAAAACAAACGTATTTGAATTGAGAATAGTTTAAGTTGTTTAATGTGGAGTCATTAGATTTCGTGGTGGTTCAATTTTCCTGGAATTCGTGGGTACCATACATCCACGAAATAACACCCTGCACGAATTGATAAATTAGGGTAATAAATACATATCTACCTTGTAGATATATAAGAATACACGAAATTACGTCCCCATGAACCTGTAAAATTTAAGCCATCCACGAAAATTGGCGCCCACGAAATTTAATGATTCCACAGTATCCTAAAAGCAGATTTTTTATCCGTTTTGCAACACTGAGCACCAACTCCACGGTTCTTGATGTGACTGATGTCTCCAACCGAAGAATATTGAACAAATGATTCCTCGCGAGGAACGCCATTGATAACTGATTTGTTTTAGGTTAAGATAAATGATGAATCATTCTATATTCACATGGTGCCTTTTTTTTCAACAAACGTAATGGAGAACATCGTATGTCAGCAAATGGTTTTGAATCGAATGATCCTAACACTCTACCCCTTGAAACTTCTTTAAGAATATTTTCTTCAATTATATCCGGACAAATAAAAGCTGATCTAAGATTCTTTAGATTCTACACCAGGACATTCACCAACAAAACCTAATGAAAAACCATTTATTAAATAGTTTGTCTCATTTCGTCGTAATCAGACAGCCAATCTGCAAGTCTATTTGATTTGATTGGTGTTGGGCCCTTGCTTGGTAGGAGGGGGTGACTTACGCGAATCTGGTTGGTTATGGTGACCGATACTTGAATCTTTGTAGGACACGAAAGGGCCGCTGAACCTGTTTTGTGCATTGGATGAAAGGGTGCGAGCCACCCCAGGTGTAACACCTGTGCTGTAATCGACAGGAAAGACCTGCATTGCATTGCTTACCTGAGTGGAACTGGAAACAAGCTTCTCTTGGGATTGTTTTACTCAATTCTTTGTGCGAATTGGTTGATTTGATATATTTAGAAGAAGTAAGACATGCGTTTACGTACAGTGCCATATGAACATCTCCCCACTCCACCTAGCCTTGTTCAATTAAGGATCGGGAGTCCTTATGTCCCTGTCCGCTTCTAGATGTTTTGCGAGTTTAGCTTGCTCGAGTGGATACTTTATGCAATTAATAGCCATATTCCTATTCCAAGCTGTATGCATGTATGTCTAGAGGAAATACATCAAGAACTCGGGATTACATAAAAGCAACACTGGCATTTTTTTGGGCAAAGATACGACCTTTCTTATGTACTTGCTTTTCTGAAGTTTTACAGTTACCTTAATATTTAGCTTGTAAGAAAAATATAAGATTTGACCAACGACTTTGAATTTATCTTAATCCTATGTAATCACCTAAATAATGACAAAATTCACAATTCAGAAATTTAAACCCTTTTTCAAAAATATAATCAAGGAATTATTTCGGACGTAATTACTTAATTTCTTATTTAGTAAAATGCAACTTTCTTTCGAGGCTATGGTCTGCAATTTTACTCTTTAACTCCACATACATGTAACATAAATTGTTACACTGACAACGAAGCATTATGACATTTGAATAAACTTGAACATTTTGGCAAAAGATGTAAATAAAAGTAAAATAAAATTCCATTATTGTATTTTTTAAAGAATAAGAGACAGACTTCATCATGCAGCCATCTTGGACTTTTGTCTTGATACGTCTATAATTCCGTGTTTGTTTCTTAAAATATGCATATAAGTTTGATTGTTATTGGTCCGAAATCAATATTAATGACTAATTGGTCGACATCAGTTGTAATATTATACTTTATACGAGGAATAGACCCCGCGTTACTTTTAACAAAATATATACTACATGTAACAATATTATTAACAATATCATGGAAAAATCATTCGAAAGAAAGAAAATATTAACAAAATATGATTGTCAGTTTGCTACATATGCTGTGTATTTATATGCAAAATATGTTAAACATTTGACTTAATTCATGAAGTAATAATTATCCAAATTCGGCATTTTTGTTCAATAAAATACTGGCTTAAACTCAAACAACAGTATATTTAGTCATCTAGGGTTGACAAGGAAATAAAACAACAGAAAAAAATGTTCATATATCGATTACAAAAATGCAAGAAAACGAACAGTTTTCATACAATATTCTTATTTCTCATATATCGGAATTGACCCCGTGACGTCACAGTTCATTTCGCGCCAAATCGGCTTGATTAAAAAAATCGTTCAGGTGTGAATTTGGGTTTTCCTCAAAATATCTCGAACACTACTTATGCGATCGCATTAAAATTTTCAGGATGATGTTTTTGCACATAGATCTCCAAAATATCAAAAATTGACTGGCACTGCATGTACCCTTAAAGATAAGTTCAAACATCTATTGTCTAAGAGTTATTCAATTATTCAATTACCTGGGATATTGTAGTGCGCAGCACAGTTAAGGCTGTCAATAAACTCCGTTCAGACAAAAAATACGGGAAATGTGCATTATGACATCACAGTATACTACAAACCTCGAAAGTACTTATTAATCTATTTATTAGTAAAATTAACTTATACTAATCTTTTCATTAAAAACAACAAATGCTATTACTTACAATTTTGATGTCCGTTATATCGTAAACACTGAAAAATAAGCGAGATGTCGTTCTCGCTGTACTACAAAATATGACGTCATATGCTTCAAAATGACGCATTAAGTTAAATCATTGAAGGCTATCGTGCAGTTTTATAGCGAAGAAAAATAAATGTCATACATTAACGGAAAAGTATAAATGAATATTTTGTTTAGAATTATTATTAGTAGAATGTTACCTATATAGTCTTATTTTCATTTTGTTAAAAGTATGCATCGTATAAAGAAGCCACCTCGGTTTTGTATAAAATATCGTATATCTAAAATCTGAGTACCTAAATAAATCACTTAATTGCAAGGGCATACGCTTACCTGATCCCGACAAACTTTTACATGTGAATTTGAAATATGCTATGTAACTTAAAAACTTCTACGATCCTTGTAAAATCTTACAAATTAATTATTTTTTAATGAAATTAACCCTTTGACCTTCAAAATTATTCAACATATGCATTATAAATTACGGTTTCTACTAACAAATATTCTTATCTTAAAAAGTTCGCACCGTTTTTCAAAATCTACGATATAACATCAAGTTATTTCATAATTCAGTTGTGAATTTTGACATGATTATGCCCTTGCAATATTGAATTTTTTAAATGACCTCAAAACCACAACTACATCTGCCTGTACCATGCGACTGCCATATCACGTGACCACTATGAACATAAAATATTGTACTATTATATATATATTTTAGAAATATATTGCATTTGAGTGACTGTTATTGATTTTAAAAAGGACATGCCAGTTTAACTAAAGTATACGTGTTTTCATCACAAAAATTTGCCCATATTTTTATTGACCGCCTTAACTGTACTGCGTGTAACACAAGTCAACACTTTCACTTTCTTAGGATACCAATGAGTTTTATTTTTTGTCTCTATAAGAGATGAAATAATAACTTGTCAATTTAATCTTTAATTTTTCTAATGTCAACTAATTGTTTTCTTCCCAGTTCCTGAATTCTTGATCCTCTCGTGTTTTGATGGTTTTATAAAAGTCGTTAATTAAACATTAATGTTTTTAGTCGTTCTTAAATAAAGGTGATCCCAACTAGTAAGTAATTGACTTACTACCATCGATGTTAATCCGACTGAACCCATCCTTTTTTTTTTTTACAAATTCGGTTGCTATTATTTATAAACAACTTGTTCAGTCGTATTCTTCAGTTTTTTCTTGTTTAATACGCATTTTATGAAAAGTCTGAACAAGAGGTCACAAAAGTTAAAAAAAATAGTACTCTCATTTGATGACGCAGTTGTTAACTTGCATATGTCTTGTCTCTCAGACAAGTCAAGGGTTTGTGATTAGAGGAGCGGTTAAAAAAAAATGACTTGTAAAGATGACTAGTTGTAAAGTTATGCATATTATGATCAAAAGTTTTAACTCAAATCGTGTCGATAAAATCTTAGTAAAAGGCTTGCCTAATTAAATAGTACAATCGCTTTATTGGAGAAAACTCGTTAAAAAGTGGCACATATCAAACTCGTCTAGCTTCAAGTACTCTCAAAACTCTGATTCATCATATGCAACGCTTTCACGAAGCTTTTGAGTTGAGTAATAGTTAAGGTTGCATGACATAAAGCGTTTAGCGTATACTTTAACAACTAAAAAAATATCCTTTTGGGATTTTTCCTTTTTATTTTAGTTATGCTGTAACAACTTACAGTTGCTTTATTTCACATCAAAAGTAATACAGCAAAACCATGGATTGTTTGGGAGTCTATGCCAAAATAATAGCCATATTAATTGGTCAATATTTACAGTCCATATTTATTTTGCTTACGAATTGTATTAAATTCTACGGCAATCAAAACAACATAAAACGGACAAGGTGCTCAGATGTTAAATTATGCAGGGTTGAAGAATTGGATGTTTTCTTCAAAGGCTCTTTCTAATTTTACGAATGCTTCTTACTAATCTGTTACCGCTTTAATAAAGAGGGAGACGATTATCTAATAATGCATTTTTATGTTTACACAAGAGCATGCCCGTAAATAAATGTCAGCGCTGCCAACGGAAACACGCTTTTTTAACGTTATCAATATCTTATCTGTCAAAAAACACCTTTGATGTCTATATTATATAATACGTGAGGTGAAATTAATGTTTTAGAATTTGGTTTTTAAAAAAAGAAGTAGAATGCAGTTCTTTTTTAAATGATAATAATCTGACAAATAACATTAAACAGAAAAGAAATAACAGGAAGTACTGTACATTTATAAGCAATTAACGATCAAATTAATTAAAATTCTAACATGAGATATGTTCTAAGTGAGAGACAATTAAACATTTCCTGTTTATGTTTTGTTACATACGAGACACTCCATAAAGTACTAATTTATAAAAATGAAATAAGGAATTTGTATCATAAATGTAATTATCAATTTGTATCTAATGAGTACACTGTCAGTGAGCAAATTTTTAAAATACATTGGTAGATATAATATAGATGCTCTTGACAGTGGAATTTAGTTAGATTTCATGATCTATTGTTTTCTTTGCATTTGCAAAGAAAAACCTATTTGTTTTTCAACAAGAACCTAGGCGAGGAGGAGGTAAACAACCATGAGGCTTGGTCTCATTTCTGTTTTAACAAACGCAACACATCGGTATAACTTGGGCATTTTTGTTTATCATACGATTTGGGAAAGCTCCTAAATGACACGACCTGAATTTTATAAGCATAATCGACGATTAAACGTTGAGTTATGTGGTTATAGTAACCCAGTGCGTTATTTTAGTACGTTATTTTGAAAAACGTATTACGTGTAGCAGTCTTAATATAAAGTATCACCGTATGACAGAAATATACATTGAAATGATTTCTTTTATATTTAAAAAAAAAAAAACCAACATTTTCTGCGAGCTTCATCATAAAAATGGAAATCTTGCAGAGCTTGCTGACATCCCTGAAACCTGCTGTCGTATATTTTTCTCATAATAAAAATTACATATACCATCTACCTTCTAATGTCATATTTGGTAGAGGGTATATGCATTTTTTTATTATGAGTAAATTTTATAACGCCAGGTGCTTGTGGTTGACATGCTCATGAATGTCTACTCAAACAAGAAACAATTGTAAATGTATAAAACAAATACTATTGATTCGAAATTGAAAATATTGATGAACAGTGTTTACTGGTTGTGAAATAAAAGTCTTGGGATGGTAAGTTTTTGTATATACACAATGAAGAAATATATTCGAAGCGTTCCGTTTTCATTGCGTCGTTATCATCAGGATTTACAAACGAACTTTATTGCGAACCATTTATGCAAATTGTTTTTTTTTCATCTTTATGGCTATGCGTTTTCCTTTATTTTTTATTTATATTTCCATTATATGCCATTTTATGGCCATATAATTCTGGTAAGCTCTCTTTTCACGTAAAGACACTTGCAAAAGGAAAACAGTCAAAAATTATAAAAGTGAAACTGAGATCACATTACACTTTTATAAGTTTTATAAGGAGAAACCGTCGGGCTGGGCCCAACCTACCCTTTTCTAAAACAAAATTAAAACATTTTAAGAGAAAACATATATATTATAGCAATTATGCTGAAAACACATCAAATCCGTTGTTTACTATGTTGTTAGTTCTTATTTAAGGAACAAGAAATCATTGTGTAAAATGAGTATCAAATACTGCCGCGGTAATTACTTAAACAATAAAATGCTTTCTTTGGTGATTCATTCGGGATATGAAGGTAGCGACATTGCAGAAAAAAATATATAACCCGCTAACGCGGGTTATGTTATGTAAATTTTTTCTGCAATGATCGCTACCTTCATAACCTGCATGGATCATCAAAGAAAGCATTTTATTGTTCATGTTAACATCTTTCTTTTAACTTATGAATAAATTCAGCGTAAAAAGAAAGTAAAATTCACTAAATTACTGTTAATGTACATAAGTATGTTAGCTAAAAGAAACAGCCAAATCGTCTATTGTGAAACTTTGAATCTGACATCATCATGGTTATTTCGTGCAGTCCGTGATTTTTTTGAGGTAGTTGGAGGTTTCGATCAATCGATAAACTGTGCGTGTCAATTTCTGTCCTGTCACTTTCTTGTCAGTTTCGGCTGCTGTGGATTTCGACCAATCGATAAACGGGGCGTGTAGATTTTAGTCTGGCTGTTTCTATAGAGCCATGAATTAACTATAAGTTTCCATAAGAAAAAGAGGGAATAATACTTGGTAGATGTAAATATATTTTTTTAAACCATAAATGTTTATTATAGAGTTGATCACGCCCGACCGTATTTGATCCCTTGTTCATTCAAAGAACGATTAATTTCTTATAACATGTAATTATTTTTTTTCAATTTCGAGCAATTCTTCAATTTAATATTATATTTTTGACATTGTTACGTAGTTTTCCTTTTGCAAACATCGCGACGTCTTTGATGAAATGTATTGTATAAAACGCCTCAACTGTCTTATGTGGAATATCGTTATAATATGATGATACTTCAATATTATATTATGATACTTCAACATTACATACATAAGTACCAGCATGTATAATGTTGAAGTATTAGCATGTAATGCTGAAGCATCAGGATGTTATGATAAAATATAAATATATATGATCTTGTTATTATATTTCTCGTTCTTCCATCCCGCGGCTTAGCAATACCCCCGCCTTAGATTCAAAACCCATACTCCGGAGTACATGAAGTTCACAATTTTAAAGAGGTCTTCCTGAGTAACATTACTATTAAGTGAGTTTTTCTTACAGATGTGTGAGAGTAGAAAAGAAAATGTTTAATCATTTTATACATTAACACTATATGGCCATAGTGCCCCCCCCCCCCATTTTCACAATATGGTTATCGTGGCCTCGCCCTACGGCTTTAAACCCCTGTCCCAGGGGTCTTTAATTTCACAATTTAGGTAGAAGAGTTCATGGACATCATAACCAATGTCCATGCATTTAGATTTAAGCAAACAGACATGGGAATAGAGAAACTTTCTAAGATATAATACAGTTTTACTATAATGCCATATTGGCCCACCCTTAGACCCTGAACCTCTGACCCAGATTTAAGGAAATAGAAGACTTTCTAAGATTTAATACAGTTTTACTATAATGCCATATTAACCCCACCTGAGAGCCTGAACCTCTGACCCAGTGGCCATGAATTTCAAAATTTTGGTACAGGACTTCATGGGCATTATAACCATTTAGTTGTTTTTTTTTTGTTACATGTGTGGGAGTAGAGAAAAAGAATTTTGAAAAGTTAGCTTTTTTGCATATATGGCCCCGCCTGTGTCACCCTGAGGGTGGTAAAGCCATCATTTTCACAATTAAGCAATGTCTTACCTTAGAGATCCTTCACACCAAAACCGGTAACAATTGGCCTTGTAGTTTTCAAGAAGTTAAATATCACCCCTGCGAATGTGTTCGGAATGTTTTCTTTATCGTGGCTAAGTATGTAATAAATCCAGAGGTGCTCGAATGAAAGTTCACGAGACTTCACCGAGATTTGTTCAGCTCCTGTGAAATTTCGAGCGGAAGTATAAGTGTTAGGATAATATTCTCGAAATACCTAAGTACTGGTCGATTTTCATATCATATCCTACTTTGATTTATGTTAAAACATCAACATCTTTTAACGCAGGACAGATAAGGAAACACATCGTTTTGATATGCTAATGAAGGGATAATGAGTTATGACGTCATAATATACGCCCCGCCTCTGTATTACCATATATAGAACATATACCGAAAACAGCAGTTTAAGCATAAAATACGGCTGATTTAATACTTCATAAGCAAAATATAACTACGAATCACTCATGTATGTTTTTATAAGTTTACAACAATCAGAATATACGAAGAATTTCCATAACGCATCTGTCGTATGGGTTTGAATCTGCGTCCCAAAAGCGCTCGTCAGACGATGTAAACACGTGTAGCTGGTATTCCCGATGATGGCGATCTGTTGATGATTTATCAGATATGTAGAATAGATATACAGTGTATTTGTAATATACCAGATAGCTCAATAACTATTTTATTGTGATTTTATACTGTTGATGCATTTCTGATCGACATAATGTGTTGTTTCGTTCAAAACATGAGGAGAGACTGCATTGTATACATTTAGGCCTATACAATGTACATTGTACATGTAGCTTTATTGCCAGTCCGTTAAATTGTTGATCATTTTCACCAATCGACACGAATCCGTTCATAGTACTTGTACTGACAATATTTAGCTTTACACAGCTGTTTGTTTTTATTTCAATTTGTAAGTAAACAATACAAAGACTGTGTGAAAACTGCTGATTTGATTTTCTGAAAATCAGTACAGTGCAGGCTAAAAGATGCTGATTTCATTTTCTGGAAATTGATGAACAGCTGATCAATAACACCTTTCTACTGGGTTCAAAATTCTTCCATGACAGTTCATTTATAATTTTTACACATTCATCCAGTTGATATATTAAGATGTTTATGCACGTTAATTCTTAATTATTACTAGTTTGTTTTTAGAACTTAGTATATTACTACCATAACACTGTTTGAAATCTTGTCACCTGGGTTCATACTTATGATGCTGTACTATTGGTAATAAAAAAAACCAAATAATAATAAACAAATAACTACATGTCTCCATCTGATTTTCCCTAAATGAGGAATCTACATTCATGGTCATATATGGTATTGTTTGTGTAGAATGTGCATATGTAACTTTCAAATAAAATTTGAAGTGTTGGTCATTTTACCCATCCATGCATAATATATGTAGACCTTTCACAAAAATGTTCAAATTACTGTTGACATGTCCTTATGCATGTAAATTAAATTGTATGACTTCTCTTAATTATATTTTGTTATTTGCAGAGTAATTTGAAAAGTGTCACACTGATTTGAAAAAAAAGGCTGAAAAAAAAATGTAAGTAAATAACATACATGTATAAGTTCAATAATTTATCATTGAAATAATGACCAATCTGATTATTCTATGAGACAATTCAACTAGAAAAAGTATTTTCAAGTACGAATGGTTTCATTTAATGTTTTAAATGATTGATATAAACCTATGTTATTTATAAATGTACAATTTTGAATATTGCTCATCAACAAATCAACAATACATGGTATGTTTTAATTCACACTGACTGCACCAGCATTATATAATATCAATCAATCAAATCAGTTGTGTCAGAGAGAGAGAGAGAAAGAGAGAGAGTTGCATTTTTAAGGTCAGGCCGGGTAAAATAAAGGGGTGCAATTAAACTAATATCATGCACATATCAGGGGTGAGGATGCGAATAATTTCAAATCGATCAAACTGAAAAGCTGTATTTGAATTTGTGCAAAAATTAAATGCACATCTAAACATAATGAAATGTTTATCAAGATAAATAAATTCCATTGACTATCAAATTGTAGAAAATCCTCCATTTCAGTCTTTCAGCCATTTTGATAACAAGTTAAACTTACTGAAATATATATAATTTTCATTTTAGCTGGTACCTGCTTTGTCTTGAGATTTACATAAATGATGTTCTTATTGGTGATCATTTACCCGCACCCTTATCCTGGTGTCATATACATATCATGTCATATATATGGAAAGAAAAACCTGAAATTTAGGAACAGGAAGACTGTGTTTTTGAAGAGAGAAGAGGACCAGAACTAAGAAGTCATAGAATAAACACATTGACATCATAAAAAGAAATTGCAATTTTGAGTTTGCATGCATATGTCAGGTTTAAATGTTGTCACATAATTTTTTTCCAGAAAGTCCCTTTATCTTCTTAAATTAATAAAACAAATGAGTTTCTATGTATATAATTTTGTTTGAGAAGTGGAAAGGGGATGGTATGTAAATGGGCGGGAGAGAGAGTCTCTCACATAGGAGAATTCAGACTTATTTAAATTCAGTATATTGATGTGAACCAAAAATGGCTTTTGATCGCCTTGTTGCAGGATTTACACACTCTCTTTCCTTTCTCGGTAATGAGAAATGAGCGTTTAGAATTTATTTTGTGAATGAATAGATATGCTAACCCTCCCCCCTCTCCTTAATCTTAATCATTCTGTATGTGTTGAATAAAACTAAAAGTCAATTTTAATGAGTGTTTAAATTCGAAATTACAAGTGTAACATGTGTAATACAAAGGTGAATACTGTTGATTGTTTATGGGGGATGGGAAAAGGCCTCGTACATGGGCAGATCTACATGTATAGTCCCCGTGGCAAATTCTAATTTAATTCACAATTTACATAGTAAAACACCATGGTACCTGGCCCCTGGCAAACAGAATGAAGTTACCCCTTTGAACCCCCTCCCCAGAATAATATTAACAGACCCAAGCAGTGCAATAGAATATGCAGTCATTGGGCAAAGGCTGCACATAAATAATGAAAAAATACTCCATATCTTATTTTTTAATATATATTATGAGAACAATTTAGTTAGTATATTAATAGCAGGGGCTTCATTTGTCTCTGTTGACATCTAATCCCTCAAATAATTGTGTACAATTAGCTCTTATATTTGTTTCTCCCATTACTAAAAAAATATTAAGAAACCAATAACTCCGCGAATGCGGTTAACCAAGAGAACTGATATACAACGGTTTTTTGTTTACATCCATGATACAACAGAGGAAATGCGGACGATTCATCGTTACCATCTTGTCTCTTTTAAAATAAATAAAACAGAAGCACTATGTTTAAATAACCATTTACATAATGTACTGTTGAAACATATCTTAAAATTAATTTGGATTATGTGATAAAACGACATCGCACCTATATCAAAATAGTTATCGCTCAAAGAGTTACCTCCCCTTTTGGGATCACTTGTGCGTTTGAAATGTGTATTGATTTGAGAGGACTTCTAGATTGAGAAATTAAATGCAAAAGTTCAAGTGCAAGACGGCTATAGATATTATTAAACTTGGTATGATTTTCTTCCCTTTTACGAGTTCTTTATAAAAACTGATGTTCATTTGTTGAGAGATCAAGGTTTACTTTTTAATTTTAATGAACATATACAAAAATGCACTATTTTAGGAACAAGTAGCCAGTTTTTTAAGAAATTTACATAACTAGTAAACTTTACAACTGAATGAGCATTGATTTCTATGATGTATGGATAATTTTGAATATGTTGCCATATTACTTACTCTTAAATTTCTTTGCCTTGCCCTTGAACTTTTTGTCTCATTTTAGCATAGACGATTTTTGTCTTAAAGACGCCCACGTGACCCGAAAAAGTCACGTGACCGACAAATGTAGACATGGTCAAGTAAAGGAGACCCATATCTTTACAATAACACCCAAAATAGTTTACAACTATTCATTATGGAGAAATGAATAGACAAAAGCAAAACGACCTCCTTTTACTGCTGTTTAAAAGCAAAATGTTGCCTTAACTGTCCTGCGAAGATGTATGTCTTATTTTATTATCTAGCGGTTTTTTAAATTAAACGATGATACTCGAAACAGTTACCGTTCGTGTTCAACCACGTGTAGAGTGGTTGATAATATAAACATTGGGTTGCTTAATTAATTCATAGCCATGTTTGATGTTTGTGGTGTGTAGTACCATATTTTTAAAATAATGGGTGAATGTTTTGCATAAAAACTTAGTATATCGAGCTATTTTCAAGGAACATTCTGCATAAAATAGTACAGTCTGTTTCACTATTAGTGTTATTACTAGGTCAGGTGCGGATCAAAAATTAATTCTTAAGTGGGATGACTACTACGCATGTTATTTGTCGCAACAGTAGAAAAAACAATTTTTGTATTGTCACATTTATTTTTAGGACACATTTTACCCACCAATTAAGGATTTCGATCCCTAATAGCTTACTTCGTGTTAAAATCCCGAAAATTACCGATGATTGAAACATCGGTAATCTTCGGAAGATGTTAGAGTTATCGTTCTTGTAAACCGGAAGTCGTAGAGTTACTGTTCTTGATGTAAATACATGGCTGCTCCATTTGAGAAGACGAGGGATAAAAAAGGCTGGTTTGCCGCAAATAAAAAGAAAAGAGTTGTATCTGTACAACGTTATGTGAGAAATGAACATTCTTATACTTCTGCGAATATATCAAGAACGGATCAGCCGGAACATGCCCAAGGAGACGACAATTGGAAGGAAGGTAGACGAATTGTTGAGTTTGGTGTTCTACTATAAAATCTAAGACACTGTGAGGCTTGTCGCCTCGGACCGGTAGCTTTGACCTACGACAGCGTTGTAGGGGAACTCCAGAAAGGGTTTTGTGGTTATTTATACGTTAAGTGCAGCAAAAATGACTGTAACCACGTCAACAGAGTACCCTACGGTAGCACCCACCGTGTTAAAAAACTAGGCATGCCCTGCTTTGCTGTCAATACGAAACTTGGAACAGGTAAATGATATTCACAAACACATACATGTACATACAAATAAATAAACATTTTTATCTTTTTTATTTTGTTCAGTATCCCATTACCATGTAACTATCATCTTATAAAATACAGTACATGTATAAATCTGCTGCTAGAAGATGAGCATAATTTACTTCCTACACACAAGTTATTTCAAAACACATTGTTAAATACACTGTATGATTTTTTTCAGCTATGATTGACAGTTTAGGTGGTCCAGATAGAGTAAATAATGTTTTAGCTGCACTGAATTTGAAGCCTATTAGTCAGAAAAACTTGAAGATGATTGAGAGAAGAGCAGGGAACTTTGTTGAATCTATAGCCAAGTCATCTATGTCCAAGGCAGCAAAAGATTCTTTTGAACTTGAGATGGAGTAAGAAATATTCTTTATTTTGGAAAAATCATACGTGTGATTTGCAATGTTTTAAAAAAGTTCATAGTCTGGGTCATATTATAAACCTAATTATTTTGTACATTTTTAATTAGAGATGTGGGTAATGAGGAGTCAAAGAAAGCACAAGAAGAAATGAGAGAGGAAATAGATGGCTTAGGTGTCAGTCTTTTTCATGATGCATCTCCAAGTGTAAAGTAAGAATTTGACATTAATTTGTGACAATGTAACAAGTTTTTGTACAGTTATCGAGTTTTTGTAATTGTAATTGTTCAGGATATACCTTATATTAAAAAAAACATGTACATGATTGTTTATACGTCAAAAGGCGTTGTAAATTCAAGTTTGTGAAGTCTTGGAAACTGGATGAAAAAAAATATTGAAAAATTAAAACATTAGAATGAAAAAAAATTATGAAAATTAAACCTGGTACTTTATTTACACTTTTCAACCTTTTAACTTTCTTATAGATTTTGTTTTAATCTCAGCAAGGTAAAATGAATTTTATGAAACATACTGCTTAAAAAAATAATGTTGGTAATATTGTAATTTTTTTTGAAAAGGTAAATGAAAAAGCTGGTTTGTCACCTGGGAAGTTAACCAAGAAGTATGCAGCAAAACAGTTAAAGCATCGTCTGCAGGCAGAGGAGAGATCCAAGCTACCCTCAACAAAGAGAAGAAGAATCCAGTTGAAGCAGGAAAGAAATAATACGCAATGTGCATTTCAGGCACTCGAGGGTGACACATATCAATCAGGTATGTTTTATTTTAAATTATACATTGTTTTTATAAAACCAGAAGTTTATCAACTTCCATTTTTATCACATTAAAACATTTTTTCTAGAGAAAGGATTAGAAGATGAGGTTGACATTGTACAGATACCGGATCCTGTTCCTCGTGGTGTCTTTAAACCTATCACATTATCGAGTGGATCTCCCTCCCTTGTGGTATTTGATTTAGAGACCACTGATCTGAGTAAGTTTATATAAACCAGAGGAGAATAAAAAGTTCCATATTTTAAAAAAAAATGTAGACAATAAATAAAACATAAATAAAAGTGTTTAGAACTTATGAAAATATTTTATTCAATTCAGTTCGAGGAAGACAGATGCCACATATCACTCAACTTGCTGCAGTTGAATTGGATACGGGATCTCTGTACAACACATATATTCTTCCAAAGGTGCCCATTTCAGAGGAAGCAATGTACACGACTGGCATTGTAGTGAATTCCGACTTAGAAAAAATGACTGTCCACGGTAGGGAGGTTGATGCAGTTAACATTATATCTGGACTAACAGAGTTTGTGGAATGGATAAAGAATTTTTCAAATGTTATATTGGTAGCACATAATGGAAGAAAATTCGACTTCCATGTACTTATGAGTACCTTACGCTGTTTAAACATGACAGACACACTGCTTCCTGTTGTTTCTGGGTTTATTGACTCCCTGAGTGTGTTCAAGAAAGCCTTTCCTGGACAGCAGAATTACAAGCAAGAGACACTAGTGAAAGCGGTACTCAACACTAGCTACGCTGCCCATGATGCTACGGAAGATGTTAAAACCTTCAGGCCAGGCCCGGGTTTCCTCTACAAAGCGTGTTCTTGACTCTGTTGTTCCAAAACTTGTGGAATATTTTGAAAAAAATGATGTAAACTGACATTATGAGAAATTGCAGATGATATTTTTTGCAACTATTTTGTGAACTATATGCATTACTCTAGTTTCGTACAGTAATTTGTACTTAATTTTTTTTTGAAGGTCAAGATTAAATTTATTTACATGAATGTCAAGGTTAAAAATAAATACCCAGTATTAGGTTTAATAGATTGAAAAAAAAAAGTGTTAAACATTTTTGTAGTATGATATGATGATATAATTTTTGAAGGTTTTATCAGTAATAGTTTTCAGTAAAGGTCGTCAGATTTAAAGGTCAAGGTCATTGAAAAACACCTCACTCAGTTATTTATGACATTGCTTCTTCATCATAATTGTGATTATATATTATATTTCAATTTTTATACTTTTTTACTTAATATATGAACATAAGTGATTTTGAAAATTTTGGGGGTGGGGTTAGGAATTTGTCAATAAAAAAAGTTTTCTGTGGTAAAAGTTTTCAAAACTGCTTTTATTTTTCTTTCTATATAATGTGCCATGTATTCATTACAAAATATCTTATGTCAACTCTTTGGTTTTCCTTACAGAAATGCACATATGATCAGTTGTAGTATTTCCTTTATCAAAATAATTGAAGTTAATCTGACACAATCTCAGTTTTTCAAAGTTATTGGACAGTAAATGCTTCTAAACTTTTTCTTAACTAGAAAATGCATTAAAATGTTCTATACAAATCTGTGTAAAAACTGAATTTGATATCAATTTGCTCAAAAATGTGATGTTGTATTGATGTTTACTACTACACATTATGACATTATCATATATCAATATATTTTGGTCAGATAAAAAAAAATCTGGATAAATTTGTTTATTTATGAAGTATGTATTGAGATATTATTGTTTTGACCCCAAAAACTCACTTTTGAAAATTTTTGTATTAAATTGTATTACGGACTGAATACCTTAATGAAGATAAAGTTTAAAATCAATAAACCTCTAGAATTTATATTTGACTACAAGTACCTAGATTCTCTAAAATAGACGATAAACACGAGGCACGATTGTTACTGCGAAATTGAAAGGGTCAAATAAAACCACGTGATTTAAAATTTAAATGACAATAACATTCGCAGGGGTGAATATGTAAAATTGTTAACGCACGTCGGACGGTCCACAACGCACGACGGACGGAAACAAATAGAAATGGGTTATTTGAGTTTACTCAGTAAACTCAAGTGACTTGAAAAAGTGAAAAAGGGCCAGGTCATTCTGATACATGTAAGCAAAATGCTTGTTTTAAACACAGTTCAGAACCATCTAATTGCTTTTTGTGGAAAGCATGCTATACTGCTTAATCAAACACACTCCAGCATATTTTACGATAGTTTTGTGGAACCCAGCCCAGATTTTAAAAATAGCATACAAAATAAACGAAGAAAAGTTTGAAAATGATGTCCCACTGAAAATTCAGTGCAAGATAATTTTTTTTTAAAAGCACTTGATGACATGTTAAAATTACAGATTGAAATATTTTTTGTAAGGAAAAGAAAACGCGATATTATGAAACACCAGTGTAAAACTTAAGTTCATATTCACCATGTCCGTTTGTCTGCTTGTAAGATAATACATTTTTATTACTTTGATGTATTTGTACAACTTAAAACAACCAGAGACAAAGTAGGTGATGTATGAAATAAAATTAGAATAAACTAGAAAAATAAAAATTGAGCAAATGAATTTACATGTAAGATAATGTGTTAACTTTGCCCCATATCTGTTTACATTTTTTTAATAAAGTTATTATATGCCGCAAAAGAAATTTGTATGATTTGTAAAAAGATTACATTAAAATAGTATTGAGTGGTGTATGCTACAGAGAATTTTCACTTGTGAACACAATTTTAGATGTGTCCAATGTCCACAGACGTCGCATTGACCCCAATTTATAAAGCTGATTTCTGCCATATGGGAAAGTTCTTTTTTTGTCATTTGTTACAAATGCAACGCATCGCCTCATCATCAGTAAAATTGTAATCTGAACAATTATTAGGCCAGATGTATTTGAATGCATTAGATGTTCCTGGTTTGGACTTTGACAGACTGTTGGGGTCGCTTTTCATTTTGATTTACTTGTTGTTTTGCCTCTACTTTTTGTTTTCTCGGAATGTGTTTCCTTTTCTAATTTTTGCTTCTTATTCTCATCGGATTCTAAAATCTGAATACCAGATTTTTTTTAGAAGATTTTCTGTGAGAAATGATTGCACAAACTTCCTCTTTATCCTAAACAATTTCTTTTTGATTGTTCTGCTTGAAAAAAACCAACAACAGAATAACTAATATTATCTATTTTGTTCACCATTAGCTGTGTTACATGTACCACATCTTTGCTCTGTATACTCTGTCAGTTGTATTACCATGGGCCTATATGAATGCAAGTGATGTTGATCCAGGCATTGTGTAAACAATTTCAGATTAAGTATCTAACTGACAGATTGACTAGAAATACAAAAACGTGCAACTAAATCTTTTAAACTAAAGTTATGTCTGAGGCGCATTAGTGTTACCAAGAGCTGTGTTTCCAGGTTCATCCTCTTAACTTCTTTCCTTTTCTTCGTAAATTCTGGCAACTGTTGAGATCTCAGGAACTCTAACAATGTAACAAATGTATAATGCTTTAAATTAGTATAATGAAGAAATAATCCTGGAACTTTTTTCCCTTGTTGAAGAATTTGTTGGACTGTTTAATCAGGTTTTGGATCTTTGGTGGGTTGAGATGTTGCCGATAACTTCAGCTGCAAGTGGTGGTTCAAACTCTTTGTTGTTGAAGGGTTTCCAATTTTGAATTAAGCTTATATTGCAGTTAATGCACTTGTGCTGCAGCAGTCAGCAAACGAAATGAATCTGCAAGAAAAAATCAAATCATTTTAACCCCATTTGTGGTACATAAACTTTAAGAATTAAAAATTTAAATTTGATAATATTGTTTAGCTTATACATGTACGTATATGGCACATTACACATAAAACTACATATGTATCTCATTGTTTTTTCTTTATAGTGTCTTTTTGATTCCAGTAAAAAAAAACATGTGGTCTACAATTGAACAGAGGAATATTAATGTACTGTGGAAACACTATGTTTCAACTAGCATCAAAGGTAAAATTACCCCCATGGTACAAAGTTTGCTGACACAGGAACTTACCCCCGGACCCCAGGGGTTAGAAAAATCTACAAGGAACCAGTCCCAGAATCCTGAATGGTTTAAATAGAGAGCAAGTCGCACAATTGCATTTCAGATGCACCGCATTGTCAAAAGAAATAAGCAAATAAATGAAGAACTGTTAAATTCTTTGTTTCAGAGCTGCTCAAACTTTAAAACAGCAGCAACTTAATATGGGTTGAGCAGAGAAAAGCAAAAAGGTCTGCAGTGAATTCACATTTTCATGATTGTGGTTTAGTTGTAAATAACGAATTTCCTTTTTTGTGCAGCTATTCCAGATGGGAAATTTTGTGAAAATGGTGAATGTGGATTACTTGAAATCAAGTGTCCATACCTTGCTAGAGATATGTTGATTGCTGAAGCATGTGTTGAAATTAACAAGTTTATGCTAATAGCGAGCGCAGCGAGGCGGCGCTTCAGCGAGCTCCATAGACAACGTGTACTAACGGAGGAAATTCGAGTTGAAATCTGCACATTGTTCAAAGAAATTTTTTATGAGGCCACGTGAAAAAGTTCTACTATCCCAATGATCCTTTGTGGTGCATAGAAACATGGTGGAACAGGAAGCGTTTCTAAGGAAAATTCTTATCTTTAAATCGCATACATCATTTTCATTTAACAATAAAAAAAATCCTTTTATAAAATTGAAGTAAACAGCACATATGCTTACGTTAAAAAAATTGTACCTATCTGAACGTTTGCTGACATATGACGTCATTTCCTTCCCCGAATTTGTCCGACAATTTACGAAAACTGTCGAGCAAAAGAAAATTAAGAATGACGTCACAGTGATCTCGCATTTTAATTTCCCGCGATACATTTAGAGGTGGATCAAGCATCTGGATGCAACATGCAACGCTTATATAGTGTTCTGTTACGTTTGTTTTTCTTACGGGTTATAAGTGTAACCGGAAATAATTTAATAGTGCTATTATATCTTTTACGGGTATTTAGTGTATCCGGATATAGTTTAAGAAGTAATCAAAACCGCATGGCTTGTGCAGCCAGTTTACAACTTTGGCTTATAAATAGAGGCCCACAGGGTAAATACATTTGAGCATTACTATTTGGTGAATTTATCCTTTAATATTTTACATGTAAAACCAATACTTTCTAGTACGAATGTGTTTTTGTGAATGTGTAAGTAAACATTTGCATTTTGTTTTTTCTCTAGAATTTACTCTGTCATTCGACAGTGATGCTGGGTTAATAAAATATAAAGACGAAGCATAGTCTCTTTCTTTCGCTGAGGACAGCAAAGTAAATTCCTGGGCTTTTACATGAAACATGCAGGACAAACAGGGGAATAGAAAAGCTACATCTCATAAATCAAACCATAGTTATAAACATTCCGGATCCTCAAGTAGCAGTTACTTTCCGATGCAGCAATTATTAGAGCGCAAAGTAAAGGCCGAAGCAGCTAGGATGCAAATGGAGTATGAAAAGAAACAACTTGAATACAAGAAAATGAAGGCAGAACTACTAGAAAGTGAATTTAAAGTCAAGGCGGAAATTAACCGTAGACAATCTGAAATCCAAGCAACTATGGATGTTCTGGATGCTGAAATGAATCTAAGTGTGGTAGAGGCTGAGTTGAAGATTTTTGAAGATGAGGTAGAGAATTCTAAAATATTTGACACTTTCTCAAACTATGAAGAGCAGGACCCTCAAGAATGAACAGAACAATATGTCACAGAACAGCAGCCATTTATTGCATCAGTTTACCCACCTCAAGAATCACTGGTTCCACAGACATTAAAACAACAAACTGACAGTGAACAAACCTTTCTTAAACAAACAATCGATCACCAAGATTCCCAACAACCAACTGACGTTCGTTTGTACAAAGAACAACTCTTTCATCAACAATATGCTGAACAACAATCATCCGAACAACAAACAACACAACAACAAACATCTGACCAACAGCCTGTGATTGTGAGTGTGCAACAACCTTCTGAGCAATTTGTGCCCAAAAGCACAACATTCCTTCCTGCGACACAACTTCCAATTGAGCATTCCTCTGTACAAGAACCTGTTACATCATCTGTGAATGTACAATGTAATACATCATATGGACCCGTTTATTCCAAAGAGGCTAGAACGTATGTACTTTCAGTGAAGATGGAACCCCCCAGACAACAACTCTTAACACAACCGTCATTAGTGCAGATTCACGGTATCCAGTCTTCATTGCTTCCCAGTGAACAGCAGACCAGAACTAGACATCCAGTTTCACAAACTTTAATGCAACTTTACAGCCACCAGTCATCAGTGCATTTAATTCCCCAACCTCAAAACATGCCATTCTATTCTGCACAACCTAGTGTTTATGCGCACCAAACCTGCCATTTACCGAACTTTCAGCAACCTGTGCATATGCATGCACCGCCTGTACCTTTGCAACCGAGCAGGATCGAACACCCAAACAATCCACAACAATTCCTTGTGCAGCAACGTCCCGAACCATATTATGTGCAACCAAGATCACAACCGACACAACAAACATACATGTCCGAAATGACTAAATTCCTGGTGAAAAAAGACATTTTGAAATTAAGATTGTCAAAAATTATGGACATTCCCGGAACATTTGTGAGTTGGAAGACTACATTCCAGAGTGTTCTTAGATAACTTGAAGTATCTCCTCTCGAAGAATTAGATCTCTTATAACAGTATTTGGGACCTGAATCCTCAAGATATGCAGCATGCATCCGTGCCGCTAATTCGCACAACCCTATGAGAGGGGTAGAGAAAATCCGGGATAGACTCAATGACAAATATGGACGTCCTGACGTCGTGGAGGCATCACTAAGGCAAAGCTCTTAGCCTTCCCAAAGATGGGTGTTAGAGACTCTAAGAAACATTTTGATCTAGCAGATCTTTTAAGTGAAATTGAATCCGTCAAGGAGAATCCTCAGTACAGCGCTTTGTTATCCTACTTTGACACCTCCGCCGGAATTAATCCAGTGATAAACAAACTTCCAACAGGTCTTCAAGAGAAGTGGGTGACAACAGCAGTGAGATACAAAAGGACTCATAATGTTGTTTTTCCTCCATTCAGCCAATTCGTTCAATTCATTCATGAGTTAGCACAAGTCAAGAATGACCCAAGCTTTCAATATGAGACTTCGCAGTCTTACACTGTCGCTAGTCGAGAACAACCAAAATGGAAACCTAGAGAAGCAGCCCATAACACCACGATTACGACAAACAAAACAGACATCACTCAGAGTGTTTTTGAAGATACTAAGTTATGCCCCATACATGGAATAAATCATTCTCTGAATGACTGCAGAACATTTCGATCAAAATCCTTAACAGAAAGGAAACAATTCTTGAAGGAAAATGGACTTTGTTACAAATGTTGTGGTACTGCAAAACACATGGCCAAAGACTGCAGAGTGAGAACTGTGATATGTGGCATTTGTCGAAGCAACCATCATCCGACTGGACTTCATGAGCCAGATGCAACACGGAACCAAAGGTCAAGCAGTATGGTTTCTCAAGGATGGAGAAGGCATGGGGGGGGGGGGGGGGGGGAAATACAGCACCCACTAACAACGTTCAAGTTAACACTCAACAACCTGTAGTGTCAAAGTGTACTCAAATTTGTAAAGATGGAGCTTCCAGAAAATCCTGTGCAAAGATAGTGCAAGTGAAAGTATACCATAATGACCAACCAGAGAAAGCAATTAAGACATACTGTATCATTGATGATCAGAGTAATAGGTCGCTCGCACGATCAGAGTTCTTTGATATCTTTGGTGAACAAGGATCAGAAATACAATACACCTTGTCGTCATGTTCAGGCACACACCTTACTTCAGGCCGACGAGCATCAACCTACATCATAGAGTCGTTCGATGGCCAAACAGTACTTCACCTACCAACATTGAATGCAATGAAATCCCAGATAACAAAGACTAAATACCCACAGCAGAAGTAGCAAGATGTTACATCTCCAAGATGAAGCGCACTTGATACCACCAATAAACTTCAATGCAAAAACACTTCTCTTGTTAGGACGAGACATCATTAGTGTTCACTATGTGCAAGACCAACGCATTTGCGGCTCTAATTCTCCTTATGGACAAAAGATCAGTCTGGGATGGGTGATCGTAGGAGAAACTTGCATTGGAAGAGCTCATAAAAGTAGTCAAGTGAATGTGAACAAAACTTTCATACTTCATGATGGACAACCAAGTGTACACCCTCCGTGCATCAACAAGTTTCATGTTATAGAGAGTAACCTTGACGCTTTATTCTGTAAACCAGACAGCCATCTTTTCATCAAAACAAGGAACGACAACAAACCAGGGATATCAATTGAAGACCGGCAATTTGAAACAAACATGGAAGCAGGACTGGTAAAAAATAACCAAGGAAATTGGAAAGCACCCTTGCCATTTAAACCAGATAGACCATTGATACCAAACAACAGAGAACTTGCTCTGAAGAGGGCAAAGTCTCTTGAAGTAAGCTTAATTAGAGATAAAACAAAGCAAGAACACTTTTTGACATTTATGTCAAACATATTGGACAAAGGTTTTGCCGAAGAAGTACCTCCACTTCCCGACACAGAAGAGTGCTGGTACCTTCCTATCTTTGGGGTTTATCATCCAAAAAAAGCCTTCACAAATTCGCGTGGTCTTTGACTCATCAGTGCAGTGTCAGGGCACGTCGTTAAACCAAGTATTGCTGACTGGACCTAACCTGACTAATGATCTTCTTGAAATTCTATTACGTTTTCGTCAAGGACCGGTAGCAGTAACAGTAGACATTCAGCAAATGTTCTATGGATTTTATGTTAAACCAGATCATCGCAAATATATTCGCTTCTTATGGTATAGGCCTACACAGCGTTCGGCGAGACTTCGCGAGATTTCGTTGCTGGAGATAAACAAACATGTCCGATTGTATGTGTTAGAAAGGGAATATGGCATTTTCTATTTTATATTGGGCGAACTACACAGCTGGGACTAGAAAACTTAGTAGAAAGTCTGAAATTGCTGTACAATCAGACCATGTCTTGAAATTCGTGTACGATAAATAGGCATCATATGTACGTGACACAGTTCAAGCATCTATGCGTGACAGGAGTTACAATGTAACGGTATGTCAAATTATTATGCGAAGTTTCGGTAACAAAATAGTATTTTTTTTTCAATGAATAAATTTATTTATACCAATAACTATGTGGTTGTTTTTTATATATGGACACACATTCTTCCCAAATTAGTATGCAGATAATATTGTCGGGTGTTAATATTTAGATTACCCTTGGCCCAAACTACAATATTGAAGACAGCACTTGCGAGTGTGTGAATGTGCAGGATAAATGTCATCACAAGGCCAGCATTCTTCTCTTTGGGTATTCAAATCAAATTATATTGCCTATCTGTAGCTTTGATGAGAGAATATGTTCTGACAACCAGAATTTTCTCTATAGAGAAATACAGAGCTGATCAATGTATTGAATTCAAAACATATAGCTTTTGATTGACTAAAATTAGTATACAATGTATGTTGTATATTATGATGAATTATTTTATCACCACCTTGTATTCAAGTACATTTATAGAATTCATTTAAAAAATATCACTACAGAAAGTGTATATACCACATATTTTATCCACTCTACATCAGGTATAAAAACGTGTCAAAGACAGATGTGAGGCAGTCATGGATAACAAATCCAAAGTCTGCACCACCTCGCCAAACCAAAACAATGGAGGAACTGTTCCCTGCACCAGATCGATTTGTAAACTACAGGTTAGCAAACAAAAATTTTATAACTGTATCTGTTCTACATGCATTTGATATACAAACAGTTAATGATTTTATTTTTGCAGGGTTTAATATAGCATGGGTTTATGCTTTATTCATTTTACTGTACATGTATATATTTTATCAAAAAACATTAGGACAACAAATAGACCAGTTAATGATAGAGACAGGGAGTTCCTATATCACAAATTGACATCTGTGAGAAGATTTTCAGGTTAAATCTGGTGCTTTTTGTTGATAGTTTATTGTTACCAGTTTCAGTATTTAAAATTTTAGATATTATTTGTTTAAATTAAAAAAAGACAGGATGCATAGATAAAGAAACACTCTCTTGATATAAAATGAAAATTTATCCAGTGACATTGATGTTAAAGGCAACTCTAATAGACTAATAGTTGATGCAATTACTGTCTTTTTATGTTTTTTACTTATATACCAAATTTACTTTGTTTTGTTTTTAACATTTTATTCTACAAATGTTATTATTTGATATATCATGGATTGTACATATTCTCAAGAAGTATTTTATCTGTCAAATCTCAAATGTTAAGTTGTAACAAGTTATATACATAAAATAAAACAGTATTTGTACCTTACACATTTAGTGAAATACATTCATTTTAATGTTTATTTTCCTGGCATGTTTTCAAACTTCACCATGTATGTATTATAAAGCAGTACTTTTCTCATGTAATTATATGCATCATGTACATTTATATGCATTAATTGGTAATATAAATATTTTGCAATTACATTTTTCTTAAATTCAGTTATTTGAAAAAAGGTACTAGACTATGTTTTCCTGGTAATCTTTTAAAACAGTCTTATTTAATATTTAACAGCTATGCATTGGATACTGGTCCCAGAGCCACCTGTGACTAGGCTTTCTTTACCTATTGTTGAAGACCTCATTTCAAGCCAGGAATTCATCTCCTCAGAAAACCCCATTGTTTGGATGAAGCAGAAATTAATGATTAATGAGCAGCAAATTCAGCGGGTGATTAAATCATTGATGCAGTTTCAAAAAAGATATTGTACAATCAATGACTTAATAATTATGTATTTTTTAATGAATGCTGTTTAAAGGTAGAGATGTTTTGTAGATTGCCAGTCTTACCATCGGACAAAAAGATATCTGCTTGTGGTCATCAGTTCGCAAGAATAGATTGACAGCCTCCAACTTTGGTTGTGTTTTGGCAGCAATCAAGAGAAATAGGTATTCACAGAAAAAAGTACACATATCAGTAAATGTAGAATTATGTGAATTAAAATCTAACTTAATTAACTTATTGATGTCTTTTTCACAGATATCCAATTTCCTTGTACAAAAGACTATGTTCAGCATATGATCTTTCTAAGAAGAATGCCATCATTTGGGGGATGTGCAATGAAAAGATAGCCATTGAGAAATACAAAACTTTTGGGGATGCTGTTGTAGAGCCAACGGGTGGGTATTATTATACAGGATAACCGATAATGCTAAAATTATTGTCAATGATGTATATATATTAAATATAAGATAACTGATAATATGAAAATAATTCTCATTTTTATCTTGTACTTTGTCATTGAAAATTCAATGTTGCTTAATAGGTATCTGGCCTTACAAAAATGGGGTTCTTGGATGAAGTCCAGATGGAATCGTACGTCAACCTGCGCTGTTTGGATATTGTTATCAAGATCCAGCTCTTGCTGACATGCTTCAGTTATATAACTTTCGACCAGAAATATTGGAGGTGAAATGCCCCTTTTCGGCAAAGGAGATGACTATTCCTGAAGCTATCGAAACATTGAATGATTTCTGCTTAGGTTGGTTACAATTATGATTAATGTTTTTTTTTAATATTTCAAAGACTCATTTACAGAGTTAATTATCCCAAATTATATGAGCAATATGTTTTTACTTTGAAATATAAAACAAGATAGATACAATATTTATATATCAAAAAGAAAAAAGTTTGCATGATCAACCACAAAAAGAATATATTTAATTTATGCTGTAGAAGTGACTGGAAACATGACCATTGTAATTGTTTTTTTAACTTACAGAGTTTCAAGAATTCCATGCATGGAGTGAAATCATACAAGTTAAGAGAAAACCACCAATATCATGATCAGGTCCAAGGACAGCTGCACATTACTGGAAAGTCTGTGTGTGACTTTATGGTTTGGACACCAAAGGACTGTGCGATTGTTAGAATCACAAAACAACTCAGCTGGGAGGATAATATTTCTGCTTTGACAGACTTTTACTTTGATAAATGTGTTCCCCATCTGCAACAGCGATAAAAATATTAAATATGATAGCAATATATTCATACTCTTGATTTCTGACATTTCAATCTTGACCTACAAAGTTTTGAGCAATTTCCTGCAAAAGAGGATCCTGGAAATTGACAAGTACACAGCATAACTGAAACACTTTGGTACTGATGTATCTAAACTGATGAGGGATATGTCGAAGAATTTCATAATTTTTTATGCGCTCATTTGCACGCTCAACATGTATACGTGATTTAGCAATTTTTCTACAAAGCTGAACTTCACTGGGGGTGTATTGCGATTTGGATGTAAGGAAGGGAGGAATATTAAGGTGTACTCCTTGGGGCAACAACTTGTGAATAGTAAACCCTTTATCTGCTAATATCATGTCACCGGGCGCTAATTGTTCTAGAATTTTGCTGTGCTCTACAATTGCAACATCAGAGGTGCTCCCAGGGTACAATTTACTAATAAACACCAAGGCACCATTTGGTGCAACACCTGTAACACTTTTTACAGTGTGGGAATTTTTGTAGCCACTGTATGTGCTGGCTTGCAATCTCATGTCATTCCCAGGAACATCTTGGTTGATTTCAGTGGCGTCGAGTACTATCCTGCATGAGCTAAAATCGCCAAAACTGGTAAGCATAGATCCCTTGCATTTTTGTAGAGATGGAATGCGACTCTCTATGAGTACTTCATATAAAACCTCATGCATATCACAAATCTGGGAAGTTACAATGTTATTAACTGATGATGCACTTGTGTTGAACCTCTCTGCTAGGTCCAAAAGAGGGGTGTTCATAGTTATTTTCATTAATATCATCAACAGTTGGTCTGTCAAAGAAATGAAAGATGGTCGCCATCCATCAATGTACTTAATCTGGAATCTCTGCATCATTTCGTCAATGGCGTGGAACATGTCTGGCCGTAGACTTGTATACATCAGCATCTACATTAAAACATGACAGTGAAACACATTGTGTTGGAGATATATTTCCTTTTATTTTCACATTTTGTTTTGAAAAAAGACATGTTTCAGATAAACGAAAATGCTGTCCAGCAGCATTTTAATAAACCATTGTACAAAACATAAGCAGTATCATATTATTTCCTGGCAGAGCATTTGTTCTACTATTTCGGTCATTTTTCACAGGCTGATGAACTGTCCAGCAGTAGGCCCGTTATCAAAATATAAACTGAAAAAGAAATGTCTCACAAAGTATCCTGTTCAATGATAAAATCAGAAGATCTATAAATAATCTCATGATCAAGGTATATAAAACTTAAATATAGCATTGAACTATGCATTCTTACCAGTGTTCATAACTTCAAACATTAAATATTGATATGCATGTACAATAAGCTGATAATGACGAATGTCGATTTTTTGGGAGTTGATTTTTAATCAACTCTCCTATGCAGTCACTCGGACAAACCGAAAGTGAAACAGTGTTTGGACCTCAGCACAAATCATTGCTCCTGACAAGACTTAGTTCTTGAAAATAATTGGTGAATTCGATGTAATGTATGCTAAAGCATTGTTTTTCAAGGAAACTTATTTACAAATACATTAAAAATAGTCAGATTTTAAATGGTACGAACAATTTAAATATTTTTTGTAGTCGTATGTATTCCTACGACAGAGTTCAATATAGTCTCGTTCAACTCGACACTCGGCTGTCTCCATAAACCCTTGTCGGAGATTTACGGTGTCAGCCGAGCGTTTAGTTGAACGAGACTAGAGTTCAATATTGCTTGAATCCATACAATTTTCGAGAAATATTTCTACCACTGATACATAGTTTGATTGAATTAATTTTATCTTTAAATATTATTTAACATGAATCATATGGAGGTTTCTCGACATTCTAGTCGAAAAAGTTCAAAAATTCATATTATAAAAATATGTTTAATTCAAATTACAAACTACGTATACATGTACTTGTCATGCAAAATAACATATCATTGTTTTTAAAATAAATAAACATCGACAAAATCAACTCCCGTCAGTTCTTCAGTACTTTGATTAAAATACTACTCATGATATCTAAAATGTACCTTTCTCTCGTCACCTATGATATCGTCAATTCTGAACGCTCGCTTCATGGACATCTTTCTGATTTGTATTCTTAGTTCCTCAACCTCGCGCCTCAGGTTCTGATAAATACAAAAATATATTTATAATAAACAGGTAATATTCGTAATCTTTACACTAATCTTATTGTCATCATTAAGCCTTAACTGTCTAACTATTTACCCGATTCTCTTCTTTTAAATGAGGATAGGAAGTCTGGTAACTGTGATCCAGATTTATGTGTGCAGATGTTGAATCCATAGATGATGCACAATGCATGACTGACAATGCAGATGTGATGTGCTAGAAACAGCCACCTTTTGATTTTCTTTTCTCTCAGTTCTAAATAAAATACATAACATTTATGAATAAAATTTATTAAGTAAACATTCTTTTTAATTACATATTACTATTGAAAACAAAGACTAATTTATGCTTTTTGTAAATATATGACATATCCCATACATATTTATTTTGGTTGGATCAGGAAAATCAAACAGTTTCCCACAACTCCATGGGAATATAGTTGGACCATTATTCTTGTCCCCATCCACAAAATGACAGCTGCAGATCCTGTCACTCTGCAGCACAACGGCTATGTCCTTACGTCTGCATACATACATGTAATAACGTATTTATTTAACATATGATATGAACAACGACTTAGTTGAGTACCAAATGAAGGTACATGTGTTTGGTAACACAACGTCACCGGCGATTGAAACTTATGCTCTCAGAAAAACTAGAAGCAAGTGATAAAAATGTGAAAAACTTTGTTATGAGAAAATTTTATGTGGATGACGGTCTATTGTCAACCCAAACAGTTCAAGAGGCAGTAGACATTATAAAGAGAACTCAAATAGACCTGGCTGATAAAGGAAACCTGAAGCTTCATAAAATCGCATCAAACAGCCTTGAGCTTATGAAACACTTCCCTAACCAAGACCTCTCGAAGGAGATTCAGAACCTAAACTTTACTGACGAATACTTACCATTTCATCAGAGTCTTGGACTTACTTGCAATCTACAAACAGACAGTTTTATGTTCGACTTACCTTTAGAGACAAAACCATTTACAAAACGAGGCATTTTGTCATTGATTAACAGCATTTTTGACCCTATTGGTTTCATTGGTCCCGTGAAGATCAAAGGAAAAATGCTTCTGAGAGAAATTTCCCAATGAACTACTGGCTGGGATGATGAGCTTCCTACAATACAAGAATACATGAATCAGTGGAGTGAGTGAATCAATTCCTTAGAATCATTGAAAGACATTAAGTATTGGATTTTTGATAGGAAAAGCAAAGTTAGCTCCAACAAAAGGACATTCCCTACCCAGACTAGAACTATGCGCTGCTGTGATGGCCATAGAGATTCATGAGATCATTAGAGAATCACTTGACTCAAGCCTGACAGTGTCAAATTTTACACAGACAGCCAAGTGGTTCTGGGCTATATCAACAACACCACAAGACGTTTCTACACGTACGTGTCAAATCGAGTGGACCAAATAAGAAGCAAATCAAAGCCATCTGACTGGAGATATGTGAACACCAAGCATAACCCAGCTGACTTAGCTACACGATCCATTCCCTCGTCAAAACTTCAGGACAGGATGTGGCTAAATGGACCCGAGTTCTTGCAAAGCAGTGAGGAATGTATTCACCGCAATACTGTGCTTCCATTGGTTGACTCTGAAAATGACAAGGAAATAAGAACAGACGTTATCGTACAGAAGACGCAGCTAACTGAAACGCCTTTGATCAACAGATTCAGAAAGTTCGGAAGCTTGATAACATTAGTGAGAGCCATTGCCAACCTGAAACAATTTATCAAGTCATTCAAAGCAAAAAGAGAGAAGACACATTTGTCTGAGCCAAAGAAATTGAATCCCCAGATTATGAAGGAGGCTGAAACTTTCATTGTCAAGGAGACCCAACGAATTTTTTTTTAGAGGACATTGATGCCTTGCGAAGAAAGTGTCAGATAAACAAGAACAGCAATCTGGTACAGCTGAATCCATTCCTGGACAGTGATGGAACCTTACGAGTAGGAGGACGATTAAAGAATGCTTATCTTAGTCACACTGAGACAAATCCTATCATCTAACCTGCACAGTCTCACCTGGCAAAGCTAATGATTCGCTCATGCCATGAAAAGGTATTCCATCAGGGGGGGCACATAACAGAAGGCGCTATTCGATCAAGTGGTTACTGGATTACAGGATGTAAACGATTGGTGTCGTCACTCGTATATCAGTGCATCACCCGCAGGAAGTTGCGTGGGAAGGAACAACATCAACTCATGGCCTATTTACCAAAAGACCGTTTAATGGTAGGACCCCCTTTTATTAACGTAGGCTTAGATGTTTTCGGACCTTGGCAAGTGATGACCCGTAAAACTAGAGGCGGAATAGTGAACAACAAGCGCTGGGCAGTTTTATTTGCATGTCTGTGCACCAGAGCCGTACACATTGAAGCACTGGAGGAAATGTCGAATTCTTCATTCATTAATGCTTTAAGACGGTTTGTGGCCATTAGGGGCAGTGTCAAGATAATTCGCTCAGATAGAGGAACCAATTTTATTGGGGCAGCCAACACTCTCAACCTGAACTGTATAAACATTGAAGATACAACATCAAAATCTTACCTGGAAGAAAAAGGTATTACCTGGATCTTCAATGCCCCAACTCTTCTCACATGGGAGGAGTGTGGGAGCGTATGATTAAAACAGCTAGGCAGATCTTAGATGCTCTACTTTTGGATGCTTCGACCAAAACCCTGACCCATGAAGTCTTAGTAACCTTCCTAACAAAAGTCTCAGCAATTATAAACTCAAGACCAATCACAGCCATATCTACAGACCCAGATGATCCTATTATTCTTTCTCCAGCTTTGCTACTGACGCACAAAGATGACAGTCAAGCTACAACTCAGTTTGAGTGTGATTCAAATTTGGACATGAAAGATATCTATAGAGCGCAGTGGAAACGTGTGCAGTGTTTATCAGAATTATTCTGGCAGAAATGGAAGAAAGAATATCTCCATACGCTTCAAACATGCAGGAAGTGGACATCTGCAGTGCTGGATCTGACGGAAGGAAGTATTGTTTTGTTGAAGGACAACAACGTACCAAGGCGGTCATGGCCATTAGCCAGGATTGTGAAGGTATTACCATGTGACAATGGAAGAGGTCGTAAAGTCATTGTTCGAGGACACCGTGATGGCAAAATTTTGAATACACCAGACCAATTACAGAACTTGTTCTTTTGGTTGATAACTAGAACTCATTCATGAACACGTGACTGAATTTGTAAATGAATCTGAAAACATTGTTTAGATTTAAGTTAATTTCTTTAATTTAGTGATTTACTTGTAAATCAGACGGGGAATGTTCTGTTACGTTTGTTTTTCTTACGGGTTATTAGTGTAACCGGAAGTAGTTTAATAGTGCTATTTTATCTTTTACGGGTATTTAGTGTATCCGGATATAGTTTAAGAAGTAATCAAAACCGCATGGCTTGTGCAGCCAGTTTACAACTTTGGCTTATAAATAGAGGCCCACAGGGTAAATACATTTGAGCATTACTATTTGGTGAATTTATCTTTTAATATCTTACATGTAAAACCAATACTTTCTAGTACGAATGTGTTTTTGTGAATGTGTAAGTAAACATTTGCATTTGGTTTTTTCTCTAGAATTTACTCTGTCATTCGACAGTGATGCTGGGTTAATAAAATATAAAGACGAGGCATAGTCCCTTTCTTTCGCTGAGGACAGCAAATATAGCGTACAAAAATTAAAAAAATTAAAAACAAAATTGATGTCACAGAGGAAAATTATTAAAACACAGGTAACAACAAGGAACAAAATGAAAAATAACACAGACACACAGTCTATTGTTTACTGATTTTAATGATCATTATTAAAAGGTAAAGGAATGATAAAACATAATTCTATTTACATGAAAAAAACCAAACGGTTTGTGTTAATCAAAATATTTTGATAAATCTGTTTAACATTTTATTAATGCTCAGTGGTAGCATAGGCGTCGGAACCGGTGGGGGGGGGGGGGAGCTTAGCCTAAGGTATTAGGTATTTCATGATTTGGGGGTGATAATTTGGTAGGTAAAAAATTTTCTGGAACTACAGGTATATCCCCCCCCCCCCCCCCCCCCACGGATTAGGATTGTCATTATTTTGGGAATTAGGTTTTTTTCTTTTTTCTTTTCAAGATTTCTGAGGATAAGTCTAGCCCCCCCCCCCCCCCCCCACCACCACCACCACCACCACTTTCAATTTGCTTCCGACGCCACTGAGTGGTAATTTGTTTAGGTGTATAAGCCTAGGAAGGGAACATTGGAATAAAAGTTTGATACCTTCGGGTTCCTTGTGGTGGTAAAAGTGCAAGTCCACGGGTTGCATTTAACAATGATGACAGATGTGTGGTTCCTTCTGCGCTCGCCCCAACGGTCACACCGTAAAACATATTAGAACAAACTGGCAAAGTATTACTTGATAAAAGTCATGATTAATATATTCAGGTGCAAGGTCAATTACTTGTTACTGGGGCACCTGGGTGTGACTTTGTAGTCTATACAACAAAAGATATGTTTATAGAGAGAATTTTACCAGGTATCCCATTCATGACCTGTATGTTACTCAATCTGTCTCTCTTTTACAAATATCATGCTGTTTCTTTTATGAAAAGAAATAGCATTAAATTACCTCCTTCAGCATTAAAAACTTGTTGACATACATTGGTGCTATCAATAATGCTGTCTGTGTTGGAGACACTTCTATCTTGTTGTATGGATGTACTGGTTTCTTGATAGCTTGGCTTATATTCTGTATAAATTTTAAGAAACACAACAATTACACATGGTAGAATGACAATTTGCCGACTTATTAGGGTCTTCCGTCTTCAGCGGAAGACCCTTCTATTGTAATGTTTCTTTTTCACTTTTTTTTTCTTTTTCTTTTCTTTACAATTTTTGTGCAGAAGATTTCTCGGAGATGGGTGGTCCGATTTTTGTCAAATTTTCACCATCGAACTATTATTATATAAACTTGATACGCTTTTTTTTATTTTGTAAAAATCACTTCCGGTTCGGATTTATCCGCCATTTTGTCATTTTTAAAAAAGTTCTTGTCCACGTATCTCCTCAAAAACGACCAAAGATAGAAAGCTGAAATTTTCAGGAAAGATAGAGGACATGAACGTCTAGCCTCACGAGGAAAATCATTGTCCGGAAATTCCGAGTACGGAAGCTAGCTTGGGTCAAAATATAGGACTCGTTTTTGACGAAAACGTCTTTTCCACGCATCTCCTCAAAAACGTCCAAAGATAGAAAGCTGAAATTTTCAGGAATGATAGAGGACATGAACGTCTAGCCTCACGAGGAAAATCATTGTCTGGAAATTCCGAGTACGGAAGCTAGCTGGGGTCAAAATATAGGACACGTTTTTGACGAAAACGTCTTGTCCACGTATCTCCTCAAGAACGTCCAAAGATAAAAAGCTGACATTTTCAGGAATGATAGAGGACATGATCGTCTAGCCTCCCGAGGAAAATCATTGTCGGGAAATTCCGAGTACGGAAGCTAGCCGGGGTCAAAATATAGAACACACTTTCGATGAGTTTTTATTGTCCACACATCTATTTTAAAGCGAGAAAAGATAGAGAGCTGAAAATTTCAGGAATGATAGAGGACATGATAGTCTAGCATCACGAGAAAAATCATTGTCTGGAAATTCCGAGTAGGGAAGCTAAATTTTAAAACTCATATTAAATGTGTTATAATGACCCCAGACTAATTTTAAAACATAATATCTAAGTTGCACTTTAATTCTACGTCTAATAAAATCTTTTTCCAATTGATGGGATGAAATTTAAATTTTTTGAAAAGTTTTAATTTAATTAAATCGTAATAAAATGACCTCAGACTAATTTTAAAACATAATATATAAGTTGCGCTTACAATTTTGTGTCCAATGAAATTTTTCTCGAATGAATTGGATGAAATTTAATTTTTTTTTTAATTTAAAATTTAATTAAATCGTGTTAAAATGATCTCAGACTAATTTAAAAAAATAATATCCAAGTTGCACTTACAATTCTGCGTCTGATGACATCTTTTTCGAATTGATTGGATAAATTATAAATTTGTAAGAAAATTTAAATTTAATTAAATCTTAATCAATTGACCTGAGACTAATTTTTAAATGTAATATTGAAGTTGTGCGTACAATTCTGCCTCTAATGACATCTTTCTCGAATTGATTGGATGATTTTTAAATTTTTTGAAAATTTTAAATCTAATTAAATCGTGTTTAAATGACTAATTTCAAAACATAATATTTAGATTACTCTTACAATTCTGAGTGTGATGACATCTTTCTCGAACTGATTGGATGAATTTTAAATTAAAAAAAAAAATTAAACTCATTTAAATTGCATTAAAATGACCTCAGACTAATTTTAAAACATGATATCTAAGTTGCGCTTACAAGTCTGCGTCTGATGACATCTTTCTCGAATTGATCGAATGAATTAAATTTCTTTTGAAATTTTTAAACTCATTTAAATCGCTTTAAAATGACCTCAGACTAATTTTAAAACGTGATATCTAAGTTGTGCTTATAAATCTGCGTCTAATGACATCTTTCTCGAATTGATTGGATGAATTTAAACTTTTTAAAAAATTTTAATTTCATTTAAATCGCGTTAAAATGAACTCAGACTAAATTCCAAACATGATTACTAAGTTGCTCTTTCAAATTGGCGTCTAATGACATCTATGTCTAATATATTGGATGATTTTAAATTTTTTGAAAATTTAAAATTTAATTAAATCTTGTTTAAATGACCTCAGACTAATTTTTAAACATAATAACTAAGTTGCGCTTAGAATTCTGCATCTAATGACATCTTTCTCGACGTATTTGAATGAATTTTTAAATTTTTGAAAAGTTTAAATTTAATTAAATCATGTTAAAATGAGCTTAGACTAATTTCAAAACATAATATTTAAGTTACGCTTACAATTCTGCGTCTGATGACATCTTTTTCGAATTGATTTGATGAATTTAAAATTTTTAAAAAAAATTTAAACTCATTTGAATTGCGTTAAATTGATCTCAGACTAATTTCAAAACATGATATCTAAGTTGCGCCTACAATTCTGCGTCCGATGACATCTTTGTTGAATTGATTGGATGAATTTTAAATTTAAAAAAAATGAAAATTTAATTAAATCGTGTTTAAATGACATCAGAATAATTTTTAAACATGATATCTAAGTTGCGCTTACAATTCTGCGTCTAATGACATCTTTGTCAAATTGATTGGATGATTTTTATTTTTTTGAAAATTTTAAATTTAATTAAATTCTGTTTAAATGACATCAGACTTTTTTTTTAAACATAATATCTAAGTTGCGCTTTGAATTCTGCGTCTAATGACATCTTTCTCGAAATGATTGGATGAATTTTAAATTTAAAAAAAAAATTAAATTTAATTAAATCGTGTTTAAATGACATCAGAATAATTTTTAAACATGATATCTAAGTTGCGCTTAAAAATCTGCGTCTAATGACATCTTTCTCGAAATGATTGGATGAATTTTAATTTTTTTGAAAATTTAAAAAAAAAAATTAAATCATGTGAAAACAAATTATTGAACGGAAGACCCACTCGTTGCTCGCAACGAGATCGAATCTAGTTACAATTATAATCTGTTTTTAAATTTAAAAGCAAGCTACAAATATTTTTATGATTACTGTTAATATATTGTAGTGAACACTGAGCAATGAACATGTACTAAACATTTAAACATTATTAACTAGTGGGTATTGTTTAAAAAAAAAACCAACACGTCTCCCCTTCTCCCCAAGGATTGTAATATGGGGCAAATTTTATAAGTGAAAAAGAATGATGTCAGCTATATGTTATATATCATCCATGTATAATACAAGTCATTGTTGTCAGGAATATTTTCATGTTAATTGACCCCGAGATCCAAAAAGGTCAAGGTCAAAAAGTTTGGTTTGGTTCACTTTTTCGCTAGATCATTAAACTGTGTTTTAAGTTCAAAGTATCTTTGTCAAAGAATTTTGAAGTTATAGTCTGGAAAAAACAAATGAATTTTTTTCTTAATTTGACCTTGAGTAAGGAAAAGGGTCAAGGTAAAAAGAAAAATTAACAACAGTATGTCTCATTGTATTTTAGTTCTTTGTTTACAGTTTGAAGTCTATTTTTAATAGGTCAAAAATTTTGGAAGGTTCCATCTAGGTTACTTACTATCTATCTGTGATACAAGTTCAAGATCTGTATGTTTAAGGAATCTCATGTTATGATTCGTAAAATATTTTTTAGAAAATGAATTAACTTGACGCACAAGATTAATCAAGGTCAAAAATTATAGTGCTGTGCACTTTTACTTAATACCATCTATCTATGTTTTAGGTTTAAAGTCTTAATGTCAAAGGGTATCTGAGTTACGACCCAGAAGTGTTTTCATTATTTTTTTTCTTAATTTGACCTTCAGTAAAAACATGGTCAAGGTCATATATAAATCAATAGTACACCGCAGTGTATTATTATTGTTCTTTGTTTAAAGTTTGAAGTCGTTCTGTCAAAGTATATTCAGGAAATGAACAATGAAGTTTTTTTCTTCTAATTTGACCTTGAAATAAAAATCTTAGGTCAAGGTAAAAAATATTGGTGGGGTTCAGTTATATACCATCTATCTATGATACAAGGTAAAAGTCTGCATGTTGAAGGAGTCTTGTGTAATGGTCTGGGCAATATTTTTTAGTAAAACGTTTGACCTTGAAAAAAATACGTCAATGTCAAAATTTTTGTGGCGTGAAGTCCTTCACAATACAATCTACCAATGTTCTAAGTTTGAAGTCTTAATATCAAATGGTATTCAAGTCACAACCCAGTCAAAATTTTATTATTTTTTTCTTAATTTGACCTGAGTTTAACAAGGTCAAGGTCAAATATTAATCAATAGTACACCTCAGTGTATTATTATTGTTCTTTGTTTAAAGTCCTTCTTCTAAAAGTTTTTAGGAGTTGAACAATGACGTTTTTTATAATTTGACCTTGAAATAAAAATTAGGTCATGGTCAAACATTTTGGTATGGTTCAACTTGGTTATATACTATCTATCCATGATACAAGTTAAAAGTATTTATGTTGAAGGAGTCTTGTGTTATAATTCGGACAATATTTTTTATGAAAAGCTTGACCTTAAACAAAATAGGTCAAGGTAAAAAAAAATGGTGGCGTGTACTCCTTCTCAATAACATCTACCTACGTTCTAAGTTTGAAGTCTTAATATCAAAAGGTATTTAAGTTACTGCCTGGACAAATTTGGATGAAGAAGAATAAGAAGAAAGTCGACAAAAACAATATGTCTGAAAGGGAGACATACTTGATAGTAAATAAATCTAAAAAAAAAAAGATTAGATCACAAGTTTTAACCATTCAGCTTATAAAAAATACAGTAGTCTGTAATCATTTAAGATTTAGTTAGAGTTAGATATATAATACCCAACACTTTATTCCTTGATTTCCAGTAAAGCCTTGTTTTCTTCATGTGAGATTCATCAGCAGGTAAAGGGTCAGGAAAATCAGGAGTTGGACCATTTGGGTCAACAAAATGCTGCAAGACATGGTCGACTTACATTGAAACAATAAAATATATATTTCATACTTTATAATACATTGAAATTTTAAGAAGGAAAAGGATGAGAAAATCAAGCTCGTTCATGCCTACATTTGCATGTTTCATACCGATACACAAGTGTGAAATAAATGTCAGTTTGGATATACTCAGGATAATATGGGCATGGATATTTTGTTTTATTAGCGAGTGTTATAAGGTAAGCAATAAGGTAAGCAGTGTTAATTAGAGAAGAAATATTTCATTTTGTTAGTATTTGTGAAGTTTGTGAAGATACTGTTCTCTGGTTGAAAATTCCATCTGAAAACAATGAAGATACTTACATCTGCTGTTTCTATATACCTCCATCTTGCTCATCTTATTATCACTTATATGACTGTGATTTATTTAGTGATATCGAACAACAGGTATCTAAGTACAGTGGTTTAGGAAGGATTTTCCTCGTCGGGGATTCTAATGCTCGCACCGGGGATAAAAACGATTTCATTTCATTAGTTATTATACCTTGCATAACTCTCTGAACGAAAAAATTAGTAACTTACTTGACTACAGCAGTGATCAATACGAACTTCTTCCATCCAGAATCAACCCTGACACGGGAGTAAATGATTAAGGCTACAAGCTTATTAACCTGTGCAAATCAAGTGGAGTACGCATAGTCAATGGTCGACACCCAGATGGTTACTCGGACAGTTTAACGTTTCATTATAGAAGAGGAATGACATGTATTGACAATCTATTAACTAGAAATGATATGTTTAAGTTTGTTGAAAAATTTATTGTTTGTAATTTCAACCCATTCTCAGACCATGCTCCATTGCACCTAGAGATATATGAGGCAATCACGTGCCATGTTTAATCCATTGAAAGTGTGACATTTCAGTCCGAGGGAAAACAAATGTCTTTTTGCCTTCCGTTCTATATCTTACATGTAACTGCATCTATTCCTATAATCCACGCATATATTTTTTCATATCAAGTCGATATCTTAAATAAAAGCAATCGTCTTTTAGAAATCTATCGTTAAACGTTCGTTTTCCTTAAATCCTGCAAGTGTACATTTATAGTCACATGTAGGTCTTTTAGATTGATCGGTATTTGTTAATATCATTCAGCGGCAAACGTTCATAATATTAGATATATAGATAAATGGTACATAAATATAAAAAAAACGTTTTTAAGGTTAGAATTGTGGTTTTGTGGTATTTTTTAAAAGAATTTAACAACAACACGTGTTTTTAAGTAGTTTTGGGTTGTATCATGGAAGACCAAGTATTAAGAAAGTGAAGTCGACAATTTCCATAATAGTATTTAGTTATATAAAGTTATTTATCTATATATTGATAAAAAAGACTTCTTAAATCGTAACATTAGGAATAATCAATCGAATCAAGAACTTGTATTTGTTTTTCTTTCTAAATAAAATGCATTGCATATGTTTTTAATGAATAAAAAACGATACACCATTGATTTCCCTCAGCACTGATGAATTTAAACAACTCATTTATATGTTGAATTTATTCAATCATTTTTTTTTAAATCATGCACTTTTATGTTCAGAGTTGGGAGTTAAAATCAATAGGTACTTTCTTTACAAAACCAGAAAAAAACTTGCCTTCTCTACATCCATTTACAAAGTTGCAGTCGTCTTTTTGACACAAACATGTTTCTTTGCACCGTTTTCCATAAAAAGGGAACACACTGCTTGCTGCAGTTTACCCAAAAGTAACCGAATTGACACTCTAAATAAAAAGAATTGAGTTTAATACTTATACAGAGAGAGAGAGAGAGAGAGAGAGAGAGAGAGAGAGAGAGTTGCACCTAGTATTTTTTTCCTGTTTTACAAGCGTGTTTAAGATCTGATGAAGTCCCTATGGTGACATATTTAATGGAAACGTAACATATCTATCTTTTGTTATACGAAAAGGAGATATAGAGAGATGGAGAAAGGAATATAAAACAAGGAATTGAATAGTTGGATAGTTTGAAACTTTAACTGCATAATTATGAATTCAAAGATATTCAAAAAGGAAGATTAATATCTTGAAGTCATGAAATCCATTGCAGGTTGAAATGAAAAGATAAGTTTGTATCCGCACCCTATTGATGTAATTGACAATCAAGAGATGGAAATACTGACACACGCGTTTAACGTTTTATTACTTTTAAGTTAGATTATATTTCAGCTTTTATAATTCATAATTTTCCGTGGAATTAAAGAAGATTCGGGACTATTTTGTATGAAACAATACAAATTGAGTTCATCGACCAATGCTTTTGTTATATAAAAAGACTGAAAAATTACACAATACATTTAACTAACCTACACACAGTTTTTTCACTGTATCCCATTGTGTGAATGGACAGCATCCTTGAAACCATCTGTAATGCCAAACGATGATATTACATGTACAGTAATGAATACTTTATGCGTTACTCAGAATTTGAGATTTAACCCCATTATTTAATGATGTTCTTTTTATCTAAACTAGGTGATATCCCGCGAAAGCGCTGGAAATAACAATCCAAACATGGTTATGATACAGTGCCTAATATGTTGAACCATAATTTTGCTAATTTTTATAAACTGTGCTCGAAATTGTTCTTGATTGTTTTTTTTAATCCATTTTTTAAAATTTATAGTAAGAAAACCAACTGCATGGCTGGACATTTAGAGGAGCGGGCAGAGTTGAAAAATCTAAACTGAAATGGCTAATGTATACATGTGCATTGGCTTAATTTTTTTTTTACTTTTTTTTTTTTTTGCAATTGACTAATTCTTTTTTTTATTATTATTTATAATTTTTACCAGTTAGTGAGTATTTAGTGCATCGTTTTTTCATTTAAGTCTAGTTTTATGCATATATTGTAACAATACATCATTTACTCATATACAGGCACAGGAAACAATTTGTTGAAGGTTAACAATCATTGTGTTGTGGTATAAAAATGTATCAATGTAAATAAACGCTAGTGTATGCATATGTTATTTAATTTGCATATTTTAAACCAAAGTTGTCAGATCCAAAGTATCTGCCCGATGGTTATCTCGACGTACACTTTCCGCCATGATTACGTTAATTAGTCATACCCCGTTCTGGGCTGTTCCTTCCATCAAAACTAAACTCGCATCAATTCAATAATTTCACTGTATAAAAGTTTACATTTCAAGAGAAATACATCAAATATGAAATCAATTTACAGAAGCTGCATGGTAAACAAAGTAGTGCGAAAGGCGCAATGTGTGTAAAAATAGTGTATTTGCCGAATGCCTGATTCTAATACATTTTAACCAATTTAGTTCATAATTATGTTTAATTATGTAGTAATACGTGAAACAATATACAATTTTAGTGGTTAAAGACACTAAATCCAGGTTTGCTACTATAATATGCATCATATCAGCTTTGCAATTAGAATTCTCTGTAGATTATTTTATTAAAGAAGGGGTTGAGTGGGCGGAATCTGCGATAATTTTAAGGTTTTCACGTTTCCGTTAGAAACATAATTATGCAAATGGTCAAAGTCTTGCTGTTCGTTTTTAAAGAAAAGCAACTGGTTCACAACATGTATTTAATTTTTTTTGTATTATCCAAGCTGTCCTATCCAAAGTATCTGCCCCCAATGCATGACGAACACGTACTACACTTTTCGCCATGACGTTAATTAGTCCACCTGCGTTCTTTGTAACCCCGTCCTGGAAGTTTTATCCCATTTTGTTACCTGAGGTCGTGTTTTGCAAGCGTTCTATTGATGAAAACTAAAATCGCGCATTTAAAAAAAACGTATTGCCTTATTTTGTTTATTAAATGTTTGTCAAATCTTAACTTATAGGTATACTCCAAGTGAGATCCCAGTAAATATATTTCCTCTTTACATACTCATTTAATATTGTTTTATTGCAAGCATATATTCTGATGCAAACTCTCACTGACTTGGACCCGTCAAAGCTTGTACACCAACTCCATCACATTTTTGCTATTTCGGGCTGGTTTATCGAAAAGGAAAACAGGCTCTTAATTAATTTTACAATAATTACTTAACAAGTAAATTTCAGTTATAGTTTATGAACATCATATCACACGTGTTAAAATACCAGAGATGTAAGCAGTTATTCTGGTGCAGGCATGTTTTAGTTTATTTGCAAAATGTCTTCATCATTAGGTACAGATGGTTTTTTACTCCGTTCTGATGTGAAAGGCAAAGTGCACATTTTACAGGAAGTTGACATTAAATTTGTTCAAAAATAAATCCAACCATATGGCATACCTAGACAAATAGTGTGTTACGGTCAATGGTTGCTGAAAAATCTTCTATGGAATTTGTTTTCAATTTTGAAAAACAATTGAATTGACCTATGGGGGAGATGGATTTCCCAGAAAAATCACTTTTGAAAATTGTAAAATTGAAAAGTTTTTTTTTTGTTTTTTTTTTTGGGGGGGGGGGGGGGGTATCTTCTATTGTACACATTTCTAATTTTTCGATTTTGCGTGTTGAACCTATTACATTGCTCCTATTAATCTTCAAAGTTGGCGAAAACGGGCATCTTTTTTTCGGTTTAATTTTCCTAAAAAATCTTAGATAGTTTAAAAGGTTTTGTTCAAAGAAATAAATAAGATGGAATTTATTTAAGGTCCACCATGGCCATGGGGTATAATTTTGCCCAAAAAAACAACTAAAATTTCGGAAACTGACTTCTATCATACAGTAGTACACTGAAGAGTGTATGTTCTTGATAGCTGAGTTAAACTGCTAGCTTTGTAAAACGTGATGTTTTTTGTGCCCTGTTTTGATTCCATCTGTGGGCATGCTTTTTCTTTTTAAGAATTAATGGCATTTATAAACACCTTTTTTTATGCAGAATTGTTCATTTTGTATATTTACTTTCTTCTTCCTTAAATGCACATTTGATCTTTGAATTAAAGATATCGATGGAAAAAAGTATATGCTTCACTACAGTGAGGAGTACTGCTAAGTAGATGCAGTTCGCTCTTTGCAAATAATGTATGCATTAGTGTTTTATGTCAAAAATGCCAGAGGAAGGTTTATAGATTAGATAAAATGGGGGGGGGGTGGTCAGTTAGAGTTTGAAATCCATCCGCTTGTCATCCTGGCATCAGATAAGTCCCTTTATACAAAGGATGCAGCTGTTAATACGGAAAAGAGTTCAGTTGAATGTACGGTGAATGATGATAGTGGTCGAACGCCTCGTAAAAATCCTTCTACATCTACAAACATCATTCTTCTTGTATTTTCTGGTGAAACAAATCTAACGCGTCATGCGAGAATTTCGACAGTTGCTTATATGTCCCTGGATGTAAATAAACGCATATTGTATTATATAAAGTAAACTAAAAATAAAATTTAAGATGGATGGGACACCTCCATTTTGTGACGAACTATTTATCGAAATAATGAAATCAAGTTAAGCTTAACAAATATTTTCTCGTAATTGCCACTAAGCAGCAAAGCGCAGTGGGTTAAAGGCTTTGGTACGAATTTGTAAGTCATGAGTTTGAATCCCACAGAGAGTTTGAAAAATGTTTACCTTTCCCAAAATAGTTTTAAACGTATGGTTTGATGAAATACTGTATAATTGGATTAAAGTTCTAAATCAGTGATTGTTTTTGATTATATAGCACTTTAATACACATTAATATCGACAGTCCCATACAATCTTAAAGATAATCAAGGTAAAAATGAACGACCACAACTCATTCTGCTCGGACAAAGACTGTAAAACTTTTTTTCCATTCACTAAACAATGAAAACTAGAACCTGAAAGTTTACTGTGTATGGCCTAAAATCATAATAAGAAACATAAATCGATGTTTTTTTTTTTTTTTGGAAAGACGGAAACAAATACCGGTCCTGTAGGTCAATTCAATTGCTATTCGCAGTAGATATTTAGGCAAAATGCAAAGTCTTATTTAAGTAAACATTCTGAAAATAGCTCCTAACATATGTCAGGCCTAAAAAAGAGTGTTAAAATTTCAAGTATCTGCGGGTAGTCGTTGCTGAGAAATCTTTGACGACACATTGTTTAAAAATTTAGGCTAAAAATTATCAAGGCTGTTATTTACTGGAAGTAGACGTTTGAATGGTACAAAATGCATCAAACTTTATGACAAAACTTATCAAAAAGTGTGTTAAATGTTTAAGCATCTGCTATTTATACTTGGTGATATGCAATGGAAGTTTGTAACGGACAACACACAGACATACAGACAGACATAATGATGAAACAATATACCCCCCCCCCTCTCCTTCGGAGCAGGGGTACATGTATAAATATAATGCTACTAATCACAGTAAGGGTAAGCACATATAATAGGTTTTTAAGCGGGTTTTCCTAATTAAAATTCCGATTATTGAAATGGTGAAAATATCATCTGTTGAAGTTATTTTTGGCAAAAATATTGCATACAGAGTGCCTTATTTCTCTCAAATGGTAGTGATAATCAATTCGGGGTTGACAAAAAAAAACTATGGATACTGTTCACACAAAAGAAAACTCGGTTTACTGTCACATTGACATTACAGTCATAGGTATTTTGTCAGAAAATTTATAATAGGTCCAGCCAGCTTAGTGCAGTATCACTCATCTTGGCAACAATAATCGTAACTTTTACAATGCATCAACGTAGCTTCATTAAGTCAAATACAGTTTTCATGTAATATAGCTCATCTTGTCTATAAAGATATAAATATTTTATGGTTTAGAGATTTTCAAATAGTTTTCTTCATCTATTGAAAATGCAAACCCCTTCCCAAATAGGTACTACCTACCCCCGGGGTCATAAGTAAGATATATTTGACTCTTCACTCTGCTTCATATGGACATATGGTTTATGAAAGAACATTTCTATAGAAGGGGTTTTCACTTTTCAATTTCTTTAAAAAATTAAGTACCACTGTTGTCACGTATCCCCAGGTATCATGGTTTGTACAAACTTTTACATGTATCTTCACTATCTTAGGTTGTTTCCACACAAGTTTCAGCTAATGCAATCAAGTAGGTTTCCCGGTCACTTGAGCCATATTCAAAGAAAATAATGATGGACAGTATTCTTTAACAAAACAAAGAACATGAGGATATCGCCTTATTTAAAATGCACACCTGACGTCGAGGCGGGTATGATTGCATTACAACTTTGACATCGCTTTGGACAACATGATATATGTGAGCCAATGCTCACTAGTGATACCCCAGCTCTGATGTGAATATGCAAAATAAGCAAAGTCGACATTTAACAGGAAGTTGACGTCCGATTGGTACAAAAATATAACCCACAATATGGCATGCCAAAGCAAATAGTATGTTAAAATTTCAACCATCTGCAATAAATAGTTGCTGAGAAATCTTTGACGGAAATTTGTTTGAAAATTTTGGCTAAAAATAAACAAAGTACTAATTAAAAAGGAAGTTGAAGTCCGATTTGTACATAAATATATTCCACGATATAACATGCCTATACACATGCTGTGTAAAATTTTCAAGCATCTGCAATAAACAGTTGCTGAGAATTCTTTGAAAAGAAATTGTTTGAAAATGTTTGCTAAAAATAAACAAAGTCGTCATTTAACAGGAAGTTGACGTCTGATTAGGACATAACTATATCCCACGATATGGCATGCCTATACAAATTCTGTGTAAAAAATTCAAGCATTTGCGATAAACAGTTGCTGAGAATTCTTTGAAAATAAATTGTTTGAAAACTTTTGCTAAAAATGACCAAAGTCGTCATTTAACAGGAAGTTGACGTCTGATTGGTACAAAAATATATCCCACGATATGGCATGCCTATACAAATATTGTTTAAGGTATCCGATCCATATTAGGACCAAATTTTTCCAACCTTGAATATCCATCATATATTTAATACTTTGATATTTATTTAAAGCATTTAAGAGTAGAAAAAGATTCACCGAGAGAAATTTTCAAAAAAATATTAACTAAGCTGTAACTAACTAATTAAGATTGCATTAAGGTCTATGGAGACGAGCACATTTTTAAGATAAAAAAGGAATTACTAGGGATATCAAAAAATGCTTTGGTGGAAAGGTGTATTTTATCATAAGGATCGCAAAAACTATTGAACATAAATTTTATACCGCGTAGATTTTTCTAGAATTAATTTTTCTTCAAAAAAAGGAAAAGGTCATTAAATGGGACACATTCCACTCCTACATATTGATACTTAAATAGAAAAATTATGTCCAAATATATTGAGTATTAGGCCCATACATATCTGTTATGCACCAAGATTCATTGAATCCGAGGCTATTATGGATCGGATACCTTAAACATTTCAAGCATCTGCAATAAATAGTTGCTGAGAAATCTTTGACAAAAATTTGTTTGAAAATGTTGGTTAAAAAATAAGCAAAGTAGTCATTTAACAGGAAGTTGACGTCCGACTGGTACAAAAATATATCCAACGATATGGCATGCCTTAACAAACACTGTAAAAATTTCAAGCATCTGCGATAAATAGTTGCCGAGATAAATGCGACAGAAATCTTTGTTACGGACGGACAGACAGACACACAAGGGTAAAACAGTATACCCCCTCTCCTTCGGAGCGGGGGTATAAAAATATGAGTAGTGTTCTGGCAAATAAAAAGTAAACCTGTGTTTATGTTGTTCACTATATTTTCTGATTTTTATTTTAAATCGACGTCCAGGTTGAATAAACCCAAACATTCGGCCCGGGGGACGAAACAAAAAACGGTTTCCTTTCCTAAACATTCTCATGATGCATTTGGTTTGTTTGTTTTGTTTGCCTATAATAAACATTTTTATTTACTTTGAACGTTTTTAACATTGAAAAGATGGCAATCTTGTTTGCGTTAATAGGTAAAAGTCCATATCTTTCTAAAATAATTGATTTGTATGATAAATAAATAGAAAATGCTATAATAGTCAATAAATCGGATCATGTAGCTTTAATAATAAAATATCAATGACAATACATTGAATTCAGTAGCATATTTAAACATGTATTGTTAACAAATATGTGCAATTGGTGTTTACGTCATATAACATCACTTGCAGGACGATAGAAGAACACAAGTACAGGAAGCCCAATCAAATCTTACACCATTTACTCTTTGAATAACTTTTGACTGAAATTATGTTTTTAAAAATCGAATGCATTTTTAGAAATGTATATGTTGTAAATTTTCACTCAAAAAATTTTACAAACATGCATAGGTGTTTGACAAATTGCGTGTGATTTATGAAAACACAAAAAAATTAAACAGAGTGCCCCTAATGACGTCCATTTTTTTTATCAATGACGACATTAAGTCAGTGAGAAAAGTCTTCACAACAGCCACTGAACGGACTCAATTTCTTCAAATCTTCTCACGATTTAAAGAACAAGTTGCTTGTTTAGTCGCTTGGTATCAGATATTCTGGAACACCCTGTACTTCAAAGGCGATTCATTAACTTAATCATGCGTATGGCCACCAATGCGTTTATGCATGTTTGACAGAAGCGTCTTATTGAGGACACTAAACTGTTCAAAAATAATCAAGGAAAGTTCCAAATATTAGTCGATTCCTGCCTTAAACCCTCCTGCTGTCTAAATTAAATCTCAATTCATCAGTGAACAAAACATTGGTCCAGTCTTGATACCGGCAGGTACCTCAGATGTCACTGACGCGCAGTTCGATAATGTTGAAGCAGTATTCGACATCACGCAGGGCGTCTATTTCTGATGTTCGGCTCATGTAAGCGATTACGCACAGTTCTTCACACTTATTAAAAAAACTATAGTGATTTTCTGTACAAAACTAGTCTTGAAATTACGCAAGTAAGTTGCCGGAGATACCATATGTATAGATTTACGTAAAAAAAACAAACAAACAAAAAATGCTCTTGTCCAACACGAAAAGTGTGTGCAATAGAGTCTAGTTAAAACCTATTGCAATTTATGCCACTGTCTGTATCAATCACTAACCGCTTATATATACATGTTTAAGGTGCCTCACTACACCCATATTTATACTTTTTAAGGCACTGCGTCACAAGATGGCGATTAAACTATTTTGTTAAATTGTTTATATCGTTGATTCGATTGTATATCGTCGTAGCTCAGTGGATAATGTATTGAGCTTCTGAACCGCAGATCATGAGTTCGAATCCACCTGGAGTTTTTATTCATGTTTTCTGAATTAAATTGTTAATTTTATATTTTTCTTCCAAAATAGCACATTGTTTGCCTATTTGACTTAAATACTTTCTATCCATTATGATATCAATCATAATCAGGTAATTTTTTGCTGATTTGAGGAAATATTTCAAGGTGTAGTGAACCACCTTAAATCACAGTGTGTTGTTTTTTTACATTAATATTACCAATGGACATTTTTCCGGTAGTGTATATTGTTTTCTGTGAACAAAATCTACATAACCTTAAATTTGGCCCAGCCTACTTCACGGGATCATGCTTTAAATAATCTTGCATTAACACTATATGTGGACGCGTTTCATTTTCATCATAATGTTAAAACTGCTTTTGATAAAAATATAAATTATATAGATATTCTATTATTTATATATAATATAAAAGAAATATACATAGATATGTTACGACCCGTGTCCACAGTTGACCCTTGATCATATGCTTGCGTATCATAATTTAAACAATCTGAAATATACACCACCTGAGGTTGCTATTTTTAAGGTTCATTTTAATCATTTGACCAACAATACGATATAATTAAAAAAATTAAGATTTTCACTATTTTCACAATATTTTTTAGTAAAACTTTAATTCTCTTTGTGGCACCGACTTACCTCCGGAAATCGAGTTAAAAAAAAAACTTAAATTTACACTACCTGGTGACGCTACCGCACAAGATTCAGCTTGCCAATTGCGTTTTTGAAAGATTTTTAAAATGTATTTTTTTCTCTGTAAAAAAGTTCACCCCTAATCTGGTCTTACAGCGCCAAGAGGGTTGCCATTAAAAAAAATTAAATCTCAACTCTCTGAGGATGCTTCCATACAAGGTTTAGCTACTCTGGTAGTATAGATTATAAGAAGTTATTTGTTTTTTTTTTGGGGTTTTTTTAGAATGTCAAAACATTTTTGAGAAAATGAATGCAATGCTTTTTACAACAATAACTAACTGCAAATAATTCCTGTTCAAATGTTCTATGTCAAGTTACGTCTGATTTATATTTATTTCTACCCTTTTCATGATACTATAAAAAGGCAACTTACTCTTCATACGGTCCTTTTTCAGCAACTCTTATGTAAAGTATTGGGGAGATAAAAAAGACGACCCTGTTAAGAATATGCATTATTAAGCTAGTCGATCAACTTGAAGATAATTAACTACATGAAATTAATATGGATCATAATTTTCCTGATAATGTACTACACATTGCAAAAGTCCGGTAATAATACTCATGAAACACTTGTGAAATATTTTCACATGTAAAGTACGCTGTCTGATATTTTTTTTTTTTTAAATCGCTTTTACAATGGAAAAACCCACTCAAAGTTACAAAAAATGATGAATGTACTAGTATGTTTTAATTGTGTAAACGTTTATAATTATGAACAAGACTGATCAAATTGATTTGAATTGCGACTATTGAAATTAACGTTGGTCCATATTGAGTCTCGAATGATACTAACAATATAGCAGTTACATGCATTTGGCTAAAGCAGACTATTAAAACCTAATATTAACCATAAATTTATTTTCCATTTAAATGATTGGAAACTTATCAATTTTTTAGGTGCATCGTTGAGGGTCTTTCGATTGTGGCGTGGCGTCATCAATTGCAAGAGGAGTATTCCGAAATATTTTTACCGTTATCAACTTTAATTCTAGTGTGCGAATATAAAAATCCGGTTATAGTTTCACAATGTCCGCCAAAGAGAAAGACGTCTCGCGAAAGAAAAATGGCACAATAGCCAATAAGGTTCAAGGAAAAGGGGTACTGGGTTCGAAAAAAAAGGTTTAAACTCGCGTTTGGCCAGTAGTAATGGTGAACCTTTGCCCCCAGTTCAGATGCATATGGCTTAAACATGTGAACCGGATTGTAATCTTCTAGTGCACATTGACCACGCCGTGACTACTACGGCATATGAAGAGGTTAAAGGTCGAATTTATTGTTCAAAAACTAGTCCGAGTTTAGGTTAATATCTTGTAAATAGTTCATTTCTGTTTGAAACCAGTTTGATTTTTTGAAGGATAAGCACTAAATGGAAAGTCAGTTTAGAAACATGGCTGACAATGCACTCGCATACCTACTGAATTTGTTCTTTGAATCTGAAGAAGATAATTTTTTAACTCATCTGCATTTGCATGAAAGTCTTTACCAGTATTCTCTAGTTCACATTGCTGGCAATTTTGTTCCTGCCAATGCCCACATATTTAAGAATTCTGCTTATCCATGATTGGCTTTTACATATGTAACAAAATATCATGAAAATTAAATTGTTGTGTCATTGTATTTTTTCCGGAATTATATTTTCTCCCCATGCTGATTTTTGTTTTTCTATTATATACTTCCGGTGTTTTAAGCACGAGTTTCGGACACAAGTCCGATCAACAATTTTCATCCTGAGTTATTTTAATAGGCAACCATGTAAGTTTAAAACATTATAAATAGTTTGTGCTGGTATTAATTTTCATAATGTGTCAGTAATAAGACAGAATTTTGGTTTATATCTGTAATTAACGATCTCGCTATTTTTAGTATCATGCTATTTTCAGTGCAGATTTTCTAGGCCTTTTATATAGAACTATAAACAGTAATACTCAATTCCTTTATGTAAAATTTTGATATGTATGATATCATATGATGATTTGATAACTATGTATTATTTTGGTATATGAACAGTTCATTTATTGTTAGTATAATTTTCCAGCTTTCACAGAATGTCCCACAAAAGGACTGGTGTCTGTTTCCAGACGTGTTTATGTTGAATAAATTGAAGATACAGAATCTTTGGGATGTTTTGTATTACTGACTAAACAGTGAAAGATGGACCCAAGGACTACCAGGAAACTCACAGAGAAAGGACAGGGATATTTTGAAGATGAAGTGCAGAGGTATTCTATAAAATTAGCACGTTTACACAGACTTATTGATGAAAATATCCTCATCATTGACCAGACAGAAAATCAGGACACATTGAAATTAACACAGGAACTCATAAAGAGAGACTTTTTAGAGTATGTTAGAATCCATGATGTATTTTGTGAATACCTTAAAAGAACAAATACTGAAGACAGTCATATGGAACTGCAGTCTCATATGCTTATCTACACAAGTATACAATTCAAAGTGAAAGAAGCTCTTAATTCAGGCGAGAAATTAATAACAGAAAAACAACCTCCAGTTCTAAAGACTGAGAATATTGCCAACTCGAAGAAAACTCCCTCGAGAAAGTCAAGGTCAGTTAAATCAGTACACAAGTCATCAAGATCACATTCATCGAGTACAGTCTCCAACCTATATGTTCATCAGAAAATAAAGGCTGAATTGGCACGAAAAAAACTGGAGTTTGTCGACAGAGAAAGTGACCTCATGCGTCAAAGTGCAAAGGTAGAAGCTGAGGCCCTTGTGCAGAAAGCTACAATAGAGAGCCAGCTGTTACGTGTAAAGGCTGAAGAGGACACAGAATTGGCTGAACTTAGTGTGAAAATTCTTGAGGAGGAATTTCAAGAAAGCTTGGACAATGATAGTGAACATAGTGATTGGACAACCTCACACACGAATCGTTATGTGGTGAATCAGAGTTTGAATGTTGAGAAAATTGGAAACGACAACAACAGACTGTTGACACCAGAACCAGAACACGTAGCACCAGTAAGGACCCCTTATGTGACAAGAACTCTGCCAGTGTTTCCAGATGTGTCTTCCCCACCTCCATTTCAACCGGATAACAACGAGTCGATAACCGGTAATCTTGTGAAAGCAGAAATGTCACCTCAAGTGAATAGACACCTTCAAGAACAATTCTCAGCTGAAAATACATATGTACAGACAACTTCCAAAGATACTGTTAACTCAGACTCTGTACCAGACAAAAGACTTAATCCATCTGCCCAGCCTTTTAAAGGAAGTTGTACATCAAATCCTAATGCTCTTAATTCACACACAAGTCCTGTACTCAATCAAGCTGTGATGGACATGTCAAACTTTTTAACTAAGAAAAGCTTTATTCTTGAACGAGTGAAGCCCTTCGTTGGAGATTCAGAGTTCTACTTGGCATGGAAGAATACATTCAAGGAAGTGATGAAGGAGATTGATGCCTCACCATCCGTGGAACTTGACCTTATGATACACAACCTTAAAGGACAGCCTTATGAACAGGTGAAGAGTATCAAGAACTCTAACACAAGTGACTCATCTCTTGCGATCAAAAGAGCATGGGAAAGATTGGATTCCTATTATGGCAGCCCGGACAGAATCACAAAGGCCCTGAAGAACAAGTTAAATGATGTAATCGAGAAATTTGACTTCAACAACAAGTTGGACTATTTTCGTCTGTCCGATACCTTGAACGAAATAAGTGCCGTAAAGGATGACCCAAAGTACTGTCAAACCTTGAGCTACTTCGACACAGCTGATGGAGTAAACCCAGTTATTCACAAATTTCCTCGGAACTACCAAAACAAGTGGCGTGACAAAGCTATTCTCTTCAAAAGAAACAATGATGTAGTGTACCCTCCATTCAGTATGTTTTGCACCTTCGTACAGGATATGGCATACGTCATCAATGACCCTGGTTTTGACTTTGACAATGTACCTCAAAGGAAAACATCACAACGATTCGCATCACAGAGCAACTCAGCGTCACAAACCAAATCTAACAGACAATTTCACAGACAAACCGTTACATCCAACAAAACTAGTGTAACAGAAGAAAATGAAAGGATACGCTGTGCGATTCACAATTCTCACCACCTTACCAGTGATTGTAATGCCTTTCGTTCAAAGAGCATCGGTGAAAAGAAGGACATCTTAAGAAAACATGGACAATGTTTTAAGTGTTGTGATGGCAAACATTTGTCAAATAACTGTCATGTGTATGTGAAGTGTGACACTTGTGGTAGCAGATATCATTGTGCTGCTATGCACAATAACACTAACAGACCCGTACAGGCGTATGGCGGGGAGAGATCGAGCTATGACAGAACATCATTGCCGCATCCTAATACTAACACAGATCCCGTTTCACAGGTTAACGCTGTGTGCACAGAAGTCTGTGGCAATTTCAAAGGCAAGTCATGTGCTAAAATTGTGCTCATCAGTATTCATCACAAGCACAGTCAACATCCACCACTTAGTGTGTACGCCATACTTGATGAACAAAGCAACAAGTCTCTGGCTAAACCTGAACTGTTTGAAATTTTTGATCCGAACACAGCATGCGAATCATACAAACTGTCTACCTGTAGTGGATCCTCTATAGTCAGTGGTAGAAGGTCTCATGGATTTGTTATCAGCTCATTGGACGGACAAACAACATTTGATTTACCTACGTTGATCGAGTGTGATGCTATCCCTAATAACCGACATGAGATACCAACTCGTGAAGTTGCCATTTATCGCCCCCATCTCTCAAAGATAGCGGACTTGATCCCACCCATAGATGATTCGGCAAACATATTACTACTTATAGGCAGGGATCTTTTAAGAGCACACCACGTTCTTGACCAGATAAGAGGTACTTCCTCTCAACCTTATGCTCAACAACTACCATTGGGATGGGTAATTATCGGAGAAGCATGCCTAGATGGAATGCATACACCATCATCTATTGATGTTATGAAAACTATGATATGTTCTCAATCTGAAGAAACCCCTGTTGGTTTTTTTATACCTTGTGATCAGAAAATACATATTTCAGAGTGTGTGGAGAACAATTCAATATTCAAACGCACAAGTGAGGACAATCGACCATCGTTGTCAGTCGAAGATCGAGCTTTCCTGAAAATAATGGATAATGGTATGAAAAAGGATTCATCGGGACACTGGACTGCTCCCTTACCTTTCAAAGAACCACGCCCTGCTCTCCCTACTAATCGACAACAAGCGATGGATCGAGCTCTTAGTCTGGATAGGAGCCTTCAAAGGAACCCTACGAAGATGATGCACTTTCATGAATTTATGAAGAATTTGTTTGAAGCTGGTCATGTGGAGCAAGCACCGCCCTTGACCCCTGAAACTGAATGTTGGTATTTACCTCTGTTCGGGGTATATCACCCACAGAAGAAAGATAAAATCAGAGGAGTATTTGACTCGTCGGCAAAGTGTGATGGACTGTCCCTTAATGATGTACTATTAAGTGGACCTGATTTGATGAATAACCTGTATGGAGTTTTGCTGCGGTTTCGTCGAGAATCTATTGCAATTATGGCTGACATTGAGCAAATGTTTTATTGTTTTATGGTTGACGCAGATCACAGGAGATATTTGAGATTCATCTGGCACAAGGACAATGATTTTGAAAAACCCCTAGTTGACTACCAGATGAAAGTACATGTTTTTGGAAACAGTCCCTCCCCTGCAGTGGCGACTTACGGCTTAAGAAAAACAGCTGACATTGCGGAAGAAAAGTATGGCAAAGATATGAAGAAATTTGTTCATTTTAACTTTTATGTGGATGACGCACTGTCTTCACATGCAACCACAGAAGAAGCAGTATCGTTACTTCAACGGACAAAGAGAGCTCTGGAGGAATACGGTCACCTACGTCTTCACAAGATAACCTCCAACTCCAAGGAAGTACTAGCTGCATTTGATCATCAAGATCTAGCTAAAGACCTGAAGAATTCGGAATTCTTGGCTGATGATCTTCCAACACAAAGAAGTCTGGGCGTTTGCTGGAATCTTCAAGAGGACTTCTTTACCTTTAAAGTAAACATAGGAGAGAAACCCTTCACTAGACGTGGTGTCCTCTCTTCTATCAATAGTCTGTTTGATCCTCTTGGATTCGTAGCCCCAGTGACAATTGCAGGAAAAGCAATTCTCAGAGAGGCCATGACCAGTGGTTTGGATTGGGATGAGCCATTGCCGCCTGATTTTATCCAAAGATGGAATGCGTGGAGGTCATCATTGTCAGGTCTTGAAATGCTTTGTGTACCGCGTACTTATGGAGGAGTACCGATAAGCCAAGCACATAGTACAGAACTTCTGGTTTTCTCTGACGCGTCTACAATGGCTATTGCTGCAGTCGCTTATGTGAAACTGGGTTACGGAACAGAACAACGACTTGGATTCATTATGGGAAAAACCAAGCTAGCCCCAAAGCATGGACACACCATACCGCGGCTGGAACTCTGTGCAGCTGTTTTAGCTGTTGAACTGTATGATCTTATTACTAGAGAAATTGACATTAAATTTGACAATGTTTCCTTTTTTACTGACAGTAGAGTTGTCATAGGTTACATTAAAAATGAGTCAAAACGATTCTTCACGTATGTAGCAAACCGTGTGGATAAGATTCGCAGACTAAGTGAACCTGAAGACTGGCACTACATTTCCACAAAGTTGAATCCAGCTGATGAAGGCACTCGCTCAGTGCAAGTGAAAGACTTGCAGAATAGCTTATGGTTAAATGGACCACCTGTAACGCATGAATTGTGGAACAATGATCAGGAACCACAACTATGTGGAAAAGAATTTGATGATGATTCAGAAGTCAAATCTTGCAAGATGGAAGTGCAACCATGCTGCAATTTAGGGTCGCATCGTTTTGAGAAATTCTCAACCTGGAGAAAACTCACTCAGGCAATATTGCTTATTCAGAAAGTTGTTAGATGGAACTTACTACACAAACGTAGAAATGGAGAGGACAAAAATCCACTTACCTTGAGAGCTGCTGAACTTCTGATCATTCACGTCATTCAACATGAGGCTTTCCTGGATGAGATTATCGCCTTAAAATCTGGACAGACTGTGCTTAAAACGAGTCCCATTTATGACCTCGACCCTTACCTTGACGACACTGGATTATTGAGAATTGGAGGAAGACTTCGCCGTTCGAACCTGACCACCCAGGAAAAGAATCCAATCATTATTCCTAAGAAGAGTCACGTTGCAACTCTGCTCATAGATCATTTTCACAAAGAAGTAAAACATCAGGGTCGTTTGTTCACAGAGGGTGCAATACGTAGTGCGGGGTATTGGATCATCGGGTGTCGTCGTCAAGTGAACTCTTACTTGCGAAGGTGTGTGATCTGTAAAAAACTTAGAGGAAAACAGCAGCAACCTAAAATGGCCGACCTTGCGGAAATTCGTCTTCAACCTGCCCCACCATTTTCATTTGTTGGAGTAGATGTTTTCGGACCCTGGGGTGTAGTTACTAGAAATACCAGAGGAGTGAAGGCGCAAGCTAAAAGATGGGCAGTTATATTTACCTGTTTGGTCATTCGAGCGGTTCATATTGAGGTGTTAGAAGAGATGAGCTCTTCCAGTTTTGTTAACGCATTACGCCGTTTTGTTGCACTGAGAGGAGAAGTACGGGTGATATGCTCAGACTGTGGAACCAACTTTGTTGGAGCTGTGAAGGAACTGAATGCTAGTGTTATTGATGTAAATGATAACATTCTCTCTAATTTCATGAAGAAAAAGGGAATTCAGTGGAAGTTCAATCCCCCACATGCATCTCATATGGGCGGATCTTGGGAGCGATTAATTGGCGTTGCGAGGAAGATCTTGAACTCTCTGCTCCTGGATGCCAAAGTCACACGCCTTACTCATGAAGTACTGGTAACTCTAATGGCTGAGGTAACTTCCATCATTAACGCTCGTCCACTGGCTGGAATCTTCTATGATCCTCAGGAACCCTATCCTCTTTCTCCAGCAACTTTGCTGACCTTGAAAACAACCCATACTGTGGACTCTTTCAACCTTGAGGAGTTTTCCCAGAAAGATCTACACAAAAACCAATGGCGCTGTGTACAGTACCTTTCAAATTGCTTTTGGAAGAGATGGAAAATGGAATACTTATCTTCACTTCAACAGAGAAAAAAGTGGCAGAAGGATGAGAGAAATCGGACGGAAGGTGACCTTGTCCTCCTTCGGGACAACACTTTGCATCGAAATGACTGGCCAATGGGTATAATAGAGAAGACACACCATAGTGATGACTCGCGTGTCCGCACCATTGAAATTGGCGTGGGCCCAGAGAGGAAGATCTACAGGCGTCCAGTAACGGAAGTTGTGCTTCTTGTACCAAAAGAACAGTAGAACTTGATTTAGTTAAAAATTCGTTGAAGTTAAGTGAAACTTCATGTTATTGTGAATTTTTGGTTAATTAATATTTTGACCGTGTTTAAGTAAAAGGGTGATATTATCATATCAGACGGGGAGTGTTGTGTCATTGTATTTTTTCCGGAATTATATTTTCTCCCCATGCTGATTTTTGTTTTTCTATTATATACTTCCGGTGTTTTAAGCACGAGTTTCGGACACAAGTCCGATCAACAATTTTCATCCTGAGTTATTTTAATAGGCAACCATGTAAGTTTAAAACATTATAAATAGTTTATGCTGGTATTAATTTTCATAATGTGTCAGTAATAAGACAGAATTTTGGTTTATATCTGTAATTAACGATCTCGCTATTTTTAGTATCATGCTATTTTCAGTGCAGATTTTCCAGGCCTTTTATATAGAACTATAAACAGTAAAACTCAATTCCTTTATGTAAAATTTTGATATGTATGATATCATATGATGATTTGATAACTATGTATTATTTTGGTATATGAACAGTTCATTTATTGTTGGTATAATTTTCCAGCTTTCACAGAATGTCCCACAAAAGGACTGGTGTCTGTTTCCAGACGTGTTTATGTTGAATAAATTGAAGATACAGAATCTTTGGGATGTTTTGTATTACTGACTAAACATAAATCGAATGCATATATGAAAAACTATACTTGTTGTTCTACACGTATGTCAGTGGAGAGGTCGTTTGGTTCACTGAAAGGGAGATTCAGGCATTTGAACTTTATTGATATGCTATTGCTTTATATAAAACATTATGGAAAACATTTATATACTCTAAGCCATTTTAACAAGATCTTGGATGTACATGTTACTATTTTTTCTTGCGTAAAACAAGTTAAAAATAACACTGGTTTCAAGTGAAATATGCACCGATTACGTGATCTTAGCTCAAAAGCCAGATATATCTTGTTGATTTCAAAGAGCTGTGGTTAAGTGGCCAACAATGAAATAGACAGGCAAATTTGTTACATGTATTACATTGTGTACTAAAATATAATGTTCAGAGCATATCGTTGAAGAACTTACAACATAAAAAGATGATAAATATAACAAGTATAATTTGACTTGACACAGTGGTCATTTCCATACTTTGAATAGATATATTGTAATTAGCTCAAATGTTTTAAACAAGTTTCTTTAAAGTTTTTTTTTTCAGGGGGGGGGGGGATTGCATCAAACAATTTAAAAAAGAATCATTTATGATTAAGATCAAAATGTCTGTGCAACGATCACAAATGATAACCCTCATAGACTCACTTATGAATACACAGAATATACAGTCAATTAATAACTAAGGATGTTGACATTTTGGGTTTTTTTTTTAAATGAATCCCTCCATGTTATGTTGCTAAAACAGTGCGTTTTAAATTTTCAAGCACCAACAATACATTGTGCAACAAAATATATGTTTACAGACAGGCATATAGAAAGAAACATTTATTGGTAAAATAGTATACCCCACTCATTTCTTTCCCTTATAACCACTTCAAAAGTTTTTTTACCTGTTGTAAATTGCAAAGGGTAACTCTCACTGTTAGTATTAATCGATTCGTTCTTTTCCACATTATTTTTTTCAATGGTCGGTACTACGTACTATCATAGATCCTTTGAGACAGTTTTAACGTTAGGGCGATACCCATATGCTTCGTTGAGTTCATTCTTTGCCACATATGCCACACTAAAGCATCAACAACTATCTTTTGAACACCTCTCTTTCCGCCAACAGATTTGAAACCCCCGAAACGCACCTAGAGATGGTTTTAAGTTTCACGAAAACTAGTTTCAGTTTAAAGTCGATAAATACAAATATTAGTTTTGTTTTGTAAATAGTTCAAAACCAGGTTTGCAAAAAAGGAAAAGTTTGCAAAACTGAATTTAGAAAATATGTGTTGCGTTAACAATGTGTATGAGTGCTGTACAATCCTATTTATCCGCAAAAACGAAACATGTACTTTTTTGTTTTAATATCATATAATCGACTGCTTTTAATAAACTATTGAATGTTTGTAGAAACAGTACTCAAATTTGACGGAGTATGGTGTCCTGTGGCAATAAATGTCAAGGAAATATAAAACTTATTATCCTTTTTACAAACTAAAGGTAAACATATTAATGATAGAGTATATACATGTACAGGTATAACCTTGTATTCTTTTATTGCGACAGGTTTTTGTGCAACTATTGTTTATTTTCTTATAGCTGAATTACAGAGGATAAAAAGTGTATTACATTATGGCATAGAAACCATTCTACGATAGCATAGTACATAAACGCGGCGCTGCGAGAATTCAAAAAATCGGTAATGATTTTGACGAACACTTTTTCGAGAAATGTGAAAAGGGTTTAAAAATTAACACAAATATACAGACCCTGAAACGTACTACTACACCACACGCTCGCTGCACGCTCGCTACACGCTCGCTAAACGGTTCACACGAAACGCTGAACGGTTTACACGAAACGCTGCACGCTTTGCCCGAAACGCTAAACGATTTACACGAAACGCTGAACGGTTTACACGAAACGATTCTCGCACGAAACGATTTGCTCGCTTTTCACACGCTTTGGACACGCTTTTATCCTGATCGATTCGGGTGCTCTCGGATTTTTACCCTGAATCTGTTTGTAAGAATTAATTTTAAGAAAACACGAAATAATAGAAATTCTGATATTAGAAACATATATGTACATAAGTATTGAATTGATTAATAAAATTAATTTGGTACTTATATTTAAAGCAAAAAATTATTTATTCACAGAATTAGCCAACAAGACTACTTCTATAAATATATTTATTGCTCAAAAGAAATATCCATGATTCTTATTAGTGCCGTAAATAATAAAAATTCCATAGAAAAATGTTACCGTAACACAATATTCAATACCAAAAATAAAATCCGGATGATTATACAAACTGAAATCGGTTTTTCAGTATTCGGCGGGATTTGTTTTCTCTTCTCATATTAGTATTTTTATTGGTTTCAGAGAATACGATGTAAAAATACTAACAGTAAATAAACCTGTAATTATTTACATTGATAATTTTGAAAGTTATGTAAAATAAAATTAGTCAGTCACATAAGTTAGAAAAATGCTATAAAACAACCGATTATTTTTTTTTATGTCGTATCATTCGCGTAAATAAATGTTCCGTACGTAAAATCACAGAAAAAAATCAATCGATTAAACAATAAAGAAAGTTGTCATTACTATTTCGGATTTCGGAAAGAACAAAAAATATAAATGATTTAAATTTTTGTCTCAATATTCGTATACATAACCGGCGCCCCGCATAACGGCGTACAATATATCTATCATAATCTATTTGAATTAAGTACCATGCATATAGATTCCCATAATAATTAATTGCATGTGTACATTTTAGGAAAATTTCAATGTGTTAATTACTTGTTGTTTTCTGTTATCAGTGTTTAAATAATCAAAATAATAACTTGTAGAAATATTTTTAATCGGGATTCAGAAGAATTTACTTCCCGCATTTCATAGAAACGAACAGTATATTTTCTTTCTATGTTTACATTTACTTTTGTTCAAATTAATGTTAAATAATCTATCATTTAAATTGTGTGCATCAACAAATACTGATTTCGACTACCTTGAAGTCATTAAATTTCTATTGGCTATTGACAAAAGAAGAGACGCGTGACCATCCAATGAAAACGAATACACAGAGTTTGATTGACAGGTTCAGCCAGGTGCAGGTCTTACCCGATGTCCGAGGTTATGTGTGTTGGTTGTACACAGCCGAATAGTCTCAGTAACTAGTCTTCATTCAATAAGCGTAACTTCCTTTTGTTTGTTAAAAAATGAATTCAATTTTGTAAAAAGATAAGTATATCATTTCTTATAGATTTTTTTTCACGAGAATATCTACAAAGGAGTTTTGCCAATCACAAACAGTTTAAAGTAATGTTTATATAACATGAGCGCTATTTTGAAACAATTAAATTGTCAGAGAGTTCCGAATGAAATCTGATGAACGTTTCACACGGTTCTCGCACGCTTTGCCCGAAACGATTTACACGCTTTGCCCGAAACGCTGCACGCTTTGCCCGAAACGCTAAACGGTTTACACGAAACGCTTCACGATTCACACGAAACGCTAAACGGTTTACACGAAACGCTAAACGGTTTACACGAAACGTTTCTCGCACGAAAGTCGCACGCTTTTTTGGTGTAGTAGTACGTTTCAGGGTCTGTACTTCTGTTAAAAGTTCAAGAACTTTCGAATATTCAGCAATGTTACAAATTGTCCAACTAGAATAAAAGCAAATGACCCAAAGACCAATGTACACGATTTATGGTCAACAGTTTTGAAATTGCATCAACATAGATGGGAGAGGTTTTTCACGACAACTTTCGTATTCTTATAAAAGAGTTTTGTTTCCAATATAGTTTTAAAAGTAGAGATTCAATAGTAAGCCTTTGAAAACACTATAGAAAAATATCAAACACAGAGAAACTTTGGGTTTCCAGTTCGTTTTTCATGACTTGGAAATATATATGAACGATGACGCGTTTATAAAATGAGGTTGCAATGAGTCTACAGATGCTACAAGTCAACAGAAATATTCAGATTTACAAGCTTAACAGAAATGAGACAATGATATAACATAGTATTTTATTTCATAAATGATCAATTTCATTTTAATAACGTTCTATTTGAAGTGATTTCCGCGGTTAATAACAAGCCAACAAATCAATAAGTGAAAAACAGGTATATTCTTGGGATAATAACTATAAAAGGCAGACACAAACAATACCAGACCTTCCCATGGCTTCTATGTCGAGATCCCCGGGAAAAAGAGGCAAAAGCCCACGAAAAGGACGCCGAGCCCAATAAAAATAAAACGGAAGTTCACCCCCCCCCAAAAAAAATACACTACATGCCCCCCATTTTGTGGAGGAATGTCCCATTTCCGACGAAAGAAACAACAGAAGTTACACAAATAAACATCGCACAATTTACACATTCAACAAAACAATATACAAGAAAATTAAAACATTTTTATAAAAAGAGTCAAGGATGGCCCTTCCAAGTCTTCTCTGGTCTCGGTCCTGGTTCTTCTTATGATGGTCCCCGATGTTAATGTTCCTCTGGATGGACTGCCTGGTCCTACATAGTCTACCAGCCCCAGGGTCCGTATGCATCTAGCTTTCCTCGGGCAAGGGGGCCGACCGCAGTTGGTGGCCAAACAATCTCTTTAAGATGGTTCTATCTGCCTCACAAAGGAGCCGATCAGCGGGTATGTCTGATCCCCTGGAGCTGCTCCTGAGTGAAGAAGCAGAGCAATCCGCTGACTCCAAAGAAAGCCACACGACCTGAGAAGGACCCCCGGTGAACGAGTGCAGGTATAGTGGGACCCAGGCCGGAGTCCGATGCTGAGTCAGCAGCGACTGGCAATCTAGCATCGGCTCCAGTCCCAAAGGGTCAGAGGTGGCCCCCCGCAAATGAAGTATCAGATGTGTGAGTGGCGTGACCTTCCTAAACACCTCCCCTTACACCCACCTCTGGTGTCCCCAGCTGGTGCCCCGACAGAAGTCGAGGCCTACCTCCCCGACAGCCCACCCATTCTCAACACATGATTCCATCAACCCTTGAACACTGCTAACGGAAACCCCCGAGCACCCAACCCGGCTGTGGAGGATCTGTGGGGGATGGAGTTGGGCCATCTACGTAAACAGCACAACCCCCTACAACCCTAACTGGGACATCCATCCCGGATGGCAGCTGCCCAATTTCCACAGTAAGGGCGGACAAGTTCACAGGCACTGATATCCGGGTAGGATGCCAATGAGCATTGAAGACATCTAAATAACCTGGTTCGTTGTCCACTACCGCATCCTCAGAATAGTTAACTGATACCTCTGCATACTGCAATTCCCAGTCCTCTCCAACTACTCTGCTCGATTTCCCGCTGCCCGAGGGATGCGATGATACCTGTCTTACTGAGGGAGCTCGACTCTGGGACCCCCATACCCTAGGCCTTGAAGTGTTCAGACGCGGCCAATTTGTGCGGGGCCGTAGATTGTGCAACCTTTGGCGTTTCCCCCGCGTCAGCCGATTGAGAAGTGCAGCTATCACCCGGGGGTGAGCCAACATTCCTGGGTGCACAATCAACCCCTGCCCAACCCGCTCCAGGTCCATTAGGGTCAATGGCACCAGGCCCAACTGCGCTGCTAAAGCGTTGGCAGACTGGCACCATTTTTCCCCGAAACCCCAGGGGACAGGGCGGAAACCCCTCTGTACCAGGGCCCTCAGCTCGTCAAGGGCTCGTTCATCATCTCTACCCTCTTGGGGCAGGTGCAGAGACCGGGTAAATTCTCTTAAGAACCGCACCATGCGGTCCGCCCTCTCGATGCCTTCCGGGCAATGAGACACAAGGATGTGTCTCACCATAGGGAAGCATCCATTAAAGTAGCATTACAATCTGCAACTAAGCAGTGACGGATACCCCGCCGACGCGACTCGTTTCTGCTTCAGTCTCCTCCGACCCGCTCTCGGCCAACAACGGTAGCTCGTCTGCCATCATAAAGGGTATTAAAGGAAGATTCTGCAAGACAGACATCGCAAAATTAATCAATTTCACTCCCGCTTATTGAGCGGGAGCAACATAAACACCTATCAACTGGCTGTTCCCTTAACCTCAAAGCTACCATCATGAACCCTAATCCAACCCCTCTAGCCCCCGAACCTACTCGACCACCAGGTTGCAGTCAGGGCAGTAGTATGTTGACAATTCCCTGACCTCCTCATCTCCCCTACCTACACAGCCAGGATGAAACCAATCTATACATTGGTCACATTGTTTATAAGACCCACGGGAGTTCTTGTCTAACACACACAATACTCATATCGTTTGCGTTTGCCACCCTGTCTCTTTCGTCCATGGCTCCTCGACGCCTGAAGCCGTTGTGATGTTTCCAGGGCAACCCGAGTCCGACTCCGAGTCCCCATGAACGGCGCATTTATCAGATTATCGGTCTTTGGCAATACGGATTCTTCGCCACGTGTGTCACTTTTCTCTGATGGCGACTGTTTTGATTCCTGATGTGATATATAATTTTTTCAGTGATAGAAAACCAGAATATCATAATGATTGCAGATCTACACTTTTTAGTCGTAAAGAAAAGACGTGTGATGTCTTTGTTAGTCATACGTATATCTTGTATCAACGAAAAAGCCTGACCACAAAATGAACCCGAATAATTCTGATCTTCCGTATGTATATCGCATCTCATAGTCACGGCCAGTCTACGCTTTACCGAAAAGACTCTCAACATTGGTAACTGATGCCTCTCTTATAAGCTTTCTTGATGTATTTAAATAATATGAAACAAGATAGATATTATATTTAAAACAGTAAAAACTCGTTATAAATCAAATGTTTCTATATTCCATGTTTGTGTATTGATTAATAATATATATATATATATATATATATATATATATATATATATATATATATATATATATATATATATATATATATATATATATATATATATATTGTTTAAAAAAAAAGCATGTTACTGTCATAGTTTGACGAAGAACTTGATGTTTGGGTAACTCTATTCAAGCAACCATTTAGCGATGAACAGTTTCCACCAATTCCAAAACTAGTGGTCAGGAGGCGGACATTCTTTACGCTGGATGGAGCTGTAAATTTTGAAGATGACCTTGTCAAAAATTTTGCACATGATATGAATGAATCAGCATTTGATAATCATGCATTTGCCTTATTTTGTATTGTAGCAGGTATTAGTTTGTGCTTGTAAAACAGAAAGACATACCCATAATCAAATCAATGCAAGCAGTATGATAAGTATCACATTGGTCTTGTAATTGTTACCATTTAACACAATCTATCATATTAGAAAATACACTCCTTCCATAATAAAATACAGTGTACATGTACAATGTATCAACGTCACTATATACCTCAGAGTTTTAAAGGAAATTTTTAGGAAATTTTAAAGCTCATATGACCCGACAAACGGTGAAGACTTATTTCGGAAGATTCTCACTTTTATATAAAGCTATAATTTTACATTTTTCATAACTTTTTCTTATGTCTGTTACGTTTTATTATTAAATACATTAAAGTCAAATTGTTTTTTTTTCTTTTCATATATGTTACGAACCTAATTAGTAAGGTGTTTTTTTTAAATCCCATGCATATAAGCTATTTTGCCAATAGTTAATACGAAGTACACAAATTCCTTTTTGTCCTCCAACTAAAGAGCTACTTTGTTATAACTCTTATGTAGAAGACAACAAATTGGATGAATAGGTCAGCATCTGCTGCAAATGACATCGATATACTTGCCACTTTTACATCCACTCATGTGATCACAATTTTTTTCTTCACAAGAACATATATGACCACACTTCGATCCATAGTAAGGATACTGACAGGGCTTGCTGCAATATATCCAATAGTATCCACTTGGACAATCTTAACGAAAAAAAATTAGTTTGATTTGCATTTACTTTTTTGTTAAGTCATAATGGGAACATGGTTTCCATAAAATTTAGAAGCAGGCTTTTAAAATGTAATCGTATACATTATTTGATTTCCATATACACCAAGGCCAGGTATAAGACATCAGTGTATAATTAAAAACATTTAGAAAACTCATGCATTATAAATGCAATCAGAAGTGCACATAAATACTTTTGTTATTTGAATGCTATTTTCAAAATCATTATTATTGACTCTTTGTTGTAAACATTATGTTGGAAAATGTTACTTAATATGTATGAAAATTCAATCTACATGCATTTTTATTTGTTTTCAATTTATATCACTTTTAGTTTGGGCAGTGGAATGGGTAAAAAGACATTTATGCAACACGAACAACCAATTCTTAAAAACATGCTAAAATACGAAACAGGCCAGCTTTAAAAAAGTGACTCTTTTGCAAAATCAACAGACATCGATGCAAAACAACCACCGATGCAAAACCAACAGTCATGTACTGAATAAACCCTAGATGGCGTGCAAAGAGGTATCAGTGAAATCCTACGCTGGAGAAAATGTAATCCGAAAAAAAGTACCCACAAATAAAAGTGCACATCCTAAGAGAGAAAACATGCATTGAATAAATGATAACAAGGATAGAAATACTTATAAAAACTGTTCGAATGCAATAAATAACTTAATATTCGATAAAAAATTACATCATTTTTGCTTGATGTATCATTGTTAACATAATCAAGTACATTAAATAATTACACAATACAGGCACGTAGCATCGTTTTTAAAGTGTGTGAAGGGGGGGGGGGGGGGGAGTTAACGCATCCTAAAAACCTTGACATTAAAAAGAAAGTTATATTCCATTTTCTCACCAGAGGTCGTGCTTTGCAAGCCGATGACTATCAAAACTAATATCATCCACCGAAGAAACGAATCGACTCATTTTATGTACTCGACACTTCTCAAATCTTATCTTAACTTCTATGTATTTTCTAAATAGGCTCACAGTAAATTTAGTCACTCTTTGCGTATTTATTCAAAATATTTTATTTCAAGTATTTATTTTGATCAAAACTACGCCTTACTTGTCCAACATCTTACTCTCATTTTTGCTACTTTGGGCTTGTTTATCGAAAATGAAAGTAGGTTTTTGATTAATTTCACAATTATAACTTATCAGTAAACATTCAATTATACCTTACGGACATCATCTCATATGTGTTGAAATACAAAAGGTGTAAGCAGTAACTCTGATGCAGGCGTTTTTAGTTTATTTGCAAAATGCCTCCATTTATAAGTATAGATTGTAGTTATTACTAACCCTCGCACATATCCTTCTCTGGATTCCATTGCGTGTTTGGACAACAACCGTTGAAATAACTAGAATATACACAAATAATTTAAAATTCCTAAAGTTGATATTAGTTTTATACTACATAAACATGCGTTTTGTGCTTAAAAATACTAAATTAAGTTACATACAAAGAACATGTTTAACATCATATAATTTCCGAATTAGGTATGTTAATCATTTTAACACTTAAACATCATAACGACAATTTTGACCGTGTATCAAAGGCAACGACTATATTTTTTTCAGTTTGTTGAGCTCTTTCAGCTGCATTTGAATGATTATATTATTTACTGATAATTCTTGTAAGAACAGTATAATTTCGTTTTTATTTCTTAAACCAAAACACGTTGGGTATATTTTGATTTATGACCTAGGATTGTGATAAAATCAAGTCAGGTTGATTAGCTTTTGTAAAAGTACCAGTCTTCTATCAAACATTTTACAGTTACATAATTATCATCTAATATCAATTAACTTGTAATTTACATTCACGTTTACTGATGCATGATGCTTTTACCCAATATCACTAAACACTTACAGTTTACAACGACCTTTTGCAGCAAATCCAATGTAAAGCAATGTAGATATTATGTTGATGAGTACGATTAACTTAATCATACTCGACCAACCCGTAGATTAGAAAACAAAAGATATTTCAAAACAAATATGGTGTTGTCTTCCTTGTACTTTAGTGCTGTGTGAATTTGAATTAATAAAAAAAAACTTCCGGTAATTGAATGATAATTCATTTTTTTCTGAGCAAAAGCACTCGTGAGAGAAATCGAAAGTAATGTCTAATCGTTAACTGCCCATTTTTGCACTTACCGTTTTCAAACTATCCTATGTTGAATAAACAAAAAACACAATAATTATACAGAACATTAACTGAAACACAAAAATGCAGATCTTTGTTACCTTAAAGACGAATAAACAATGTCCCGATATCGTACAGTATAGAGATGAGGTTAGCGAGCATTGCGAAAAAAAGGGACAAGGGTGGGTCCAAAAGTAATGTCATACAATGTATCACTCATCTCTCTGACGCTGTAATTATAGAAATTAAATGAATCAAAGTGTGTCAAATCATAATTTTAATTGGAGTAAAATGATTATCAAGTTATACCCTAGAACAATCGATATCGCAGAAAAAAGACAACAAGATGAAACTATAACTGTTTTCAAATTTGTAGATAATACTGGCCATTTTATTTGAAATTTTCAATTATATAAGCAATAGCATTTATTTATTACTTACTGAAAGTTATGTTTCATGATCACTATCTTTAGGGCTGTCCAATATACTGGTTTTTCCTGCATAATTATAGAATTAAAACAAGTTTTTATTAATATACTCAAATGACATCAGCAGTATGTATAACTTTATCTTGTAACAGCACTAATTTAGGTATATCAAAGGTGTAATTTATTATCAATTATGTAGTTTAAACTTTTAAGTTTGTCAAAATAGAATTTCACTACAAATGAAAAACCGCCATTTTAAAATGTTTGAAAAAAAACGAACAAAACTTAATCTTTCGATTTGACTTCTTTACATAAAAGTTTATTTCGATATACATACTATATTACCTTTAATACCGTTACTTTGAACTACATCTGCTGCATAATCTTTTTGCATATTCCATGCTTAATTATGCCATCGCTCATGTTGAAATCCGTCTGCTTTCATTTAAAATGCGTAATCACTGGGCGGAAGTGACGTTATAGAATCAAAACAACTCGCTGACTGTATATTCTGAGACTCTTTCATTTGGTTAAATATTTTTTTAACATATGTTAATAAAAATCAAAGAATATCGTTAAATGACACTTAATTTAAGGTGCTTAAGTTTTCGTTATTATATTTTCAGAGATTGAAGAAACGTACGATTTAATATCGTTCGGTTTACATAAGTTGTGTCTGTTAAATTTCAACCCCGTTGGAGCGTTGGTTATTAAATTGAATTGAAACTGACAGGACTGAAGTCTATACGCTTCGTGTATCAACAACTCAAAATCTTCATCAAGCTAGGAAAAATCACAGACTGTACGAAATGATCATGATGATGTCAGACTCAGAAATAGAAAAAAAAATGCCTTTTAATAAATGTATTCTCTTTTAATTCAATCTTTTTCTAACAAAAAAAAATTAAAAAAATAAAAAAAAAACCGAAATAAAATGGAAAACATGAGTAGTACCTGTCTTTATTGCTTAAATATATGTGAATAAGTAAAACCTTTCTATCATTAGATAAAGTCGACTTTTATAGACCTCGTTTGAATGCTATTCATTGTGAAAAAATAAGTTGAACATTCCCTAAAGAGTAAATTAAATTTTATTTTTTTACTCCCCCGTGCGTTCTGTTTTCCAAAAATCGACTCCCCCCTACGTTACCGTTACATCTGAACAGAAAATGTCTTGTTTATTCATGTTTTCCTAAGAGTTGTTAAGATTTGATTATTGCACTTAAAAGGTTGATCATTTGTTCGACTGTTTCAACTGTCTGTAACCCACAGCAAGTCGTATATTTTACAAATCATGCATATTTTGACCACCCGATTACCGTGAATTTGAAATCTGTCAAATAGTTTCGAAGTGGTTGAGCCTACTAGACGCATAGAGAATTCGGACCAATGACCGACAAAAAGTTTGACGATCGCTGTCTTCCGTGCGGTTTATATTTTTTGGAAATACTTCTTATAAATACCTACAAATGGCGTGACCTAAATTCCTTTCGTCTCCGAAGCGAAGAAAATCGACTCCCCCATGCGTTGGAATCGACTTCCCCCTACTTTTTGTCGACTCCCCCGCGTTAGGGGTTGTTTACGGTGGTAATGATTGATCATGGTGTCTGAGACCTTCCTTGTTGTCAATGAATTAACATGTTTCTTAGAATTGAATAAATAATGAAACTATAATATATCACATCTCTCTTTTTTCAAAATTAAAGATGTCTTATTTGTATAGGTGTTTGAATATTCATGAATGTTCATGAAGACTGTGTTTTAATATTTATATTCTAAGATGTATAATTTTTTTTTTTAAACATATATGTTCTGAATACTAAAGTAAACTATATTATGTATAAAAGTATTTGAAATTAATTATAAATTTCGTAAATTAGAACTTCATGAAAATTCATGAATGTTCAATACCTAGAACCATTGAATACCAGGTATTTCCTGTATTCTTGTATATTCATAACACAGGATGAATGACCATCTTTAAGTTCTCCTTAAAGATAGCTTAAAGGTGCTTAAAGGTAGCTTAAAGACGATCTTTAAGCCCCCTTAAACTATATGTATTGCTCAAAGATTGCTTAAAGAAAGCGTAAAGATGGCTTAAAGGCAGCTTTAAGACTACCTTTAAGCCACCTTTAAGCCATTAAAAAATCTTTTAATTCAATATTGTGCTTAATTTACCAACATAATATATTAATTATATGATAATGATAGAAAATGTATTAAAAACGGTTTATGTTCTAGAAAATAAAATGAAAAAAAATAACCAAAACGCCCAAGACGAGAATCGAACCCGGGCCCCATCGTTTACCAGCATCACCTCACTTCCTCTGCGCCATTGCGCTAACATATTTTACGTGGTTTTTATATCCTATATATCAGTGGATATTGAATCAATGTATTCAATGTGTATTTTTTACTTGAAAAGATTTTGACTTCCATTCAAATTGTAACAATCAATTATATCTAATTTATAAACTAGAAAACTGACCAGTCAGGAAGGGCCCCGCTATGACAATTAATATAGAGAAGTGAAAAAAACTTTGAATTCCATCCTCTTTATATTAACAATGATGAAAAATAAATGCCCTGCAGAAGATGTAAAGAACTGGAATATATAGGATCTCGTGATTTGTAGTTGGATATGATTTTCATCCAACAACTAAAGTGTTTTTTTCTTGAGCCTTAGTGGTTTTTCAGAAATGACAGAATGGGTTTATTATCTGATTACCTGTTAAAATTAACAGCATTAATGCAGAAAAAAATAAAATAAATAATTAAAAAATAAAATAGTGAAAACGGATATCTTAATATGTATCTTGATTTTAGAATTCAATAAAATTATTATAAATCATTGTGTACGGTATTTTAACCAAAATAAAATATGAATATTATATTTTAAATCCATATTTCAAAGAATGTACACAATACTACATCTCATTCAAAATTGACCTTAACTTCAAAACAAAGTTCATTTGCAGACACAGGCAGTGCAGTAATTAATCTCATTGTGACAGATAAATATAAAGCTTAGGATTTTCTTCCTGTGGAAGGTTAATTAATCCCAAAGGACAAATATTGCACAGCCTTCCATGTATACAATGGTAACATTCTCAGCAGTTATCTCTCTTTGCTCATTCATTCTAAGCAGTTATCTCTCTTTGCCCATTCATTCTTTTGCATAGTTAACAATCTACCCCACCACCCCAGCTCCAAACCAGAAGACATAGAGAACCAAACTTAGCATCAAAATATGTATTTCTGCCTACTGAACTACCATACCAAATTTGAACTTGATTGGGCAACCATAAAAAAAGTTATCAGAAAAAAAACAGGAAATTTGTGGACGGAAGAGTGACAGACGGACGGACAGAAGGACGGACGGACAGAGTGATTACTATAGGGCACCCGCAAATCCTTGCGGGGCCCTAATTATATGCATGCATATATTTAGAATGAAATACGGAATTTGGTCTTCAGTAAACAAAAAATATATTATACCTAAATGGAAACCGTAAAGCTGACTAGTAGGCCTACTTAGTAAATAAATTTAAACCGAGTAGATAAACGTTCATCTAATTCATAGCTAAATGAAATGCAAGGAAGAAAATGAAATCATTTCTTTAATTAAAAGTATTGAAACTATTAGGGTATTAGTTCATAGCAATTTTCCTGGTTTTCATGATCACGGCACCGTTCCAGTATGTTTAAATATTTAATTGTATACATGATTTTTAGACAAACAATATTACCATATACGGGTGACGTATTTACTGCATGTGGCAATTGCAAATGATGTATACATATACTTGTACATACAATTGTATGATGTACCAGGCCGGGTTTGTGACATTTTTACTCTTATACATATATTCAAATAATTAACCCCTATTTATAATCACCGGTACAGTAATTAATTAGCCTCTAGATTTTACTCTTACATACATGTATCTTTAATTTGTAGACAAAACATTTTCAAAACCCAGAGTTAGGAAATAATACTTTAAAAATGAATTACAAATGTAAATAAACTTTTATTCACTAGACTTATCGAATACACGTACATACTAAGATTTCAACGCCTTTAGAAACCCTAACTTGCACCTGGGCACACGACACACCTGTTGTGTATATCTTGTATATTCTGTGTTAGTTCCAGGGGTTTTCGTAAGTTGGACAAACAATAGACTCTTACTAATTAGATATACACAAACGAACAAAGCAGTAATATCCTGCCCGATATAACAAAGGCAGTTGAGAGTATTTTCGTCTTTAACATGTATCTAGCAGATCTAGAATTAGACCTAGAACTAATTAAAATTGAAAAAAAAAATACATACCCTTAACCGATTATCAAATTAAATCATGCATTTTCATTATCTTTATTTTGTTTAATAACCGGATGAACTAAGAGAGAGAGAGAGAGAGAGAGAGAGAGATTTCGCCGATTAATTTATAATAGGAAACAAACATACTTAAATATAATTTCATGCACAAATTTAGACATAGAGACTGCGCTCAACCCTACAATAATTTTGATTAATTTTGAAACCCCCCAAAAAATTATAAAGAATTTTATAACAGCAATCTGTGCCCATCGGAGCGGTGTTGATGATAGCGATCTGTGTTTAATGGAGCGACAATTACAACCGCCTTGAACACCCCCCCCCCTCCTTAGAAATCATATCATCACTCGGATCACACCCCCATCCCTATAAAAGAGCTTTTGCATTGAATATATGTTTTTATTGTTCAGTTTGATCAAACTTGACTTAAAAGGAACTTAAAGATGGTTTAAAGGCAACTAAAAGGGAGCGTACGAGGGTTGTCCAAAAAGTTCGTGGACACATGTGATTTCATTCTAAATAACGACGCTATATTTAGAAAAGTATTAAAATATTTTAATATAGACTATAATTATGCATGTGTATAAAATTCAGAACAATGTACATTCTCATAATGTAGTTATCACTACAAAAACATTGCCTGTACAGGCCGCACGGCCCAGTCTGACGGTTACACGACGTTTTTATAACGTCGTACGTAGCGCGTTGGTTTCTGTTACTTTTCAACGTAGTCACCTTTGCACTGCAAACACTTCTCACACCTTCTTAGCCATGAATCGAACACATCCGAATACCATTTACTGTCGATTTTAGATACAATGGTTCGAGTAGCATATTTAAGTTCATCAGAATTCTCAAATCTTACTCCTCTTAGCTGTGATTTGATGAAAGGAAAAATTGCAAAATCCATCGGAGCAAGATCCGGACTGTATGGCGGGTGTTCAAGAAGATTGAATCCTAGGAGTTCGATTTCCAGACACGTGGAAGCTGCCGTATGTGCAGGTGCATTATCTTGGTGTAGGATGATATTTCCAAGGTCCACAGCCATGGCAGGGCGTTTTTTCTTAATTGCCTTAACTAAGTCGAGGCGTAACACCTGTAATAAATAAAACCAATGTTTCGTTTGGTACACTGTATGTGGCTTTAGAATATGTGGGTTTATTAATATATAGTAATTAAATAAATCAAAATTAGGATAAGAATGTCCGGGTATTAAATTTATGAATTACGATCTGCTAAATATAGCGAAATGGACGTTTTTAAATCTGTAATTACAATTTAAATGTGATGAAATGGGTAGTTCTTTACCTTGGAGTAGTATGCAGCCGTCTGACCGGAGGGTACAGCGTGGACCAAAATCATTCCGTGCCGATCAGCAAGGAATATGTACATTTGTTTACCCACGGATTTCGCAACCTTCGCCTTTTTCGGTGCTGGTGAACCCCGGTGTTTCCAAATGCTGGATTTTGTTTTTGTTTCTGGATCCAAATGATGCAGCCAAGTCTCGTCCGTAGTAATGATTCTGTCAAGCCACTTCTCTCCTCCTCTTTTGAAATTCTGTATGAAAGCCTTACTTGTCTGCATTTGTCTTTTTTGTGCTCATCGGATAAAAGTCTGGGCACCCATCTTGCGCAAACACGACTCATACAGAAGTCTTCAGTGAGGATATTAAAAACCGAAGATTTGCTAACTTCACTTATTGACGCGACTTCTCTTAACGTCAGACGTCTGTCCTTCATGACAATGTCATGAATGCGGGATTTCGTTTTATCGTCACAAAGCAAAGACCTTCCACTTCTTTCAGCGTCTTTTAAATCGCAAACTCCATCCGAAAATCGTTTGTGCCTCTTGTAGACTAGTGATCTTGATATGTGTCGATGCCTTTTTGTGTTCTCCATCATTTGTTTCGTTTCGATAGGTGTTTTCCCCGAGTCTACGCAGAATTTAATGATGGCGCACTGTTCCATGCGATCCGCCGACGTCGCTTTTTCTGGCGTTTTCAAAGACATGTTCTTGCCGTAAACTCCTTGAAATATCCTCTGCTCAATTAAAAACGGCTTTAAATGACGTATGAAAATGACGTTCACAATTCTGACTACGTCACAGTTGAATATTTTGACGTTTTTACCCGTACTAAAGATACTGTTAATATTCTTATCTGAAAACTCAATCTCGAAGTTTGGACAATTTTGACAATGGGCCGTTCGTGCTTTTCGCGACACTTTTATACAGTAAAATTTAAGTTTAATTTTAATGAAAACATTCAAAACTACTTTAATCTGATTTGGAATTTTATGACAAATATGTTGGTATACAATATGCATATATAAACCCGTTTAAAATGACAAAAACGCGATTGTCCACGAACTTTTTGGACAGCCCTCGAAAGTGCCACTTAAAGATGCTTAAAGGTGACTTAAAGAAGTTTGGACATTAGGCACCTATAAGCTCAGCTTAAAGGTGACTTAAAGGTGGCTTAAAGATTGTATATCCTTTAAGCCACCTTTAATTAAGCCACCTTTAAGGACTTGCTTAAAGATTGTTTTTCGCCCTTTGAATTTGTTCATGAATTACATTTTAAGAATATATTCATGAATAAAATTCATGAACCACCTTTATGAACCAGTCATGACTACATCATGAAACTTCATGAACGGTTCATTAAAGTTCTTAAAATCATGAATATCATCTCGCATTCTTTATGTAAGCAAATGCTTTTAACATTTCTCTTAAAGATGTTCTAAGTATACAAAATACATGTATCTATCAATAAAAATTGATATTCAATATGTAACAAAACATTAAAAGAACTTCAAGTACAACACCTAGCTGATATATGTACAACATAATTGAGGTCCGGATATTTCAATTTATCTATTGAAGTGGTTAAGTAAAGACGTGGTACAATATTAAATAAAAATGAAGCATTTGTCTTTAATGGTTTCCTTGTTCATCTCATTAGTGTTCTTAGCATAACAACAAATTATGGCGCAAAATGTTTAAATCTGATGCACTTTGGTAAAAAAAAAAATATTATTAGAAATTTAGACTTATTTTTCATATGTATTATTATCAAGTTCATTATCATTTTTTTTTATTCTTTGAAGCATTTTGTGTTAAATAATTGTCATGTTTAGCCATATATACAGTACCAATCAGACCCAACCTAACCGAAAGTAAACCCCAATTAGACCCTGGGTTTACTTTTTGGATTTACTTTCATCGTTAATAAAAAAAATGGTGGAAACGACGGACAATAGAGTGTCCGAGAATCAAAACTTTGGCTGAGTTCATTGTTAGCGTATCAGAAAAGGAATAGAATGATATTGTTTATAATAGATCAGTGCCAAACTTATAGTATATCTAAGATTACCGTTTGGATTTTTAAAGAAATCAGATTTTAAAGGAACAGAATCAGTATTCAAAGGTATTACCCGTCCGGCGTCCTGGAAGAAAGTGAATTAGCGCGTCTTTCTAAACCAGGAAAACGATAGAATTCCCCCGTTTAATTTCATTAGTCAAATGATGACACCAACGTAACGTGACCAAAAAGAGCGCTGTCTACTTCTTGATAATACGCATTAAAAGTACGATAACTCGTAAGCCGGAAAATTGTCGAATCAATATTAGTAAACGTAAAATTCTTTTCTGTAAAACAGGGCTTTTGCATAATTTGTGCTTGTTATGTGAAATTTATCATGTGTGATATCAATCTATTTGAAAATGGCTTGCGTGTAATTAGCAATCTACTATATTAAGACATTTTTTCGTGTGAGTCACTTAGGTGACCTATTGCAATTTCGTCTGGCGTCGTGCAGTGTGTGTTGTCGTCGTATGTTTACAATTGATTTTGTTAACTTCTTAAAAAATACAAGGCTAATCCTTTTCAAATTTGATACGATGCATCTTTGGGGTAGGTTGAACGTAAAATCAAGGGCCACCGGAGCCTTACAGGCACTTCCAAAATGGTCAAAATTCAATCATTTTTTCAAAAATCTTCACTTCTTCCACACATCTGAATTGATAGTTACATGCATGTAGAACAGGAAGCCCTCTACGAAAATTTTAAGATTTTCACTAAAGTATTGATTTCATATACCTTGTTGCAAGATTTTAGGTAGATGGGGGGGGGGGGGGGGTAATCATTAACTTATTTTTTTACTCCAAAATAAAATTTAAAAAATGCATTTATTACATACTTAGTAATAAATACAGATTTTTTACATATGCAAAACAGCTAACTTGACATTACCGTACACCGCCTCCAGGGCTGATACAGATCCAGCAAGGCTGATATCGATCTGCAGGGCTGATACGGAAACATATCAAACCCCTTGCAGACCTTCTTTGATTTCCCCCTTCAGAATTGTATGTAGGTAGTTTAAGGTAATGATCCATATATGTACGTCACAAAACAAAGTCTGGGGCCTAGTGTTATTCACACATATTTACGTCTTGATTGAAATTAAACATAAACAATGTCTTCGTTATGATATTACGAACTATATAATAAATATGATGATTTTATTTTCACCCTGTATTAGCCCTTGACCAATATCATCCCCCAGGACTTCGGACCTCTGGCTGATTTTGGTATATCGGGCTGGAAAAGGTATGGGATACCTTGGCAAGTCTGTGTATGGGTTAACGTTATGGTACTTGGGTGACTTGTGCCTGTAGGCTTCTTGATTATAAAACACCGAGACAATGGATTTCTTGACAACAAAATCAATGAATTGTTGCCTCAGAATAATTGTTCGATAATTATCCCAGAAAAAAGATCAGTCATTCAGTCAACTGAATGATAATAAATGGGGACAAAATGGAATAGAGCTCTATGCCTTTCAATCACCTATCCCGACCTTGACTATAGTTCAGTGAACACGTGGACGGGCGTGTGTCAACACTTCTAAATCTAATATTAAATACATAATTATTTCTTACTTGCCCTTGTTGTAATTTCGATCTGGTTCAAATTTCCTTGTTCTCTTGAATATCTCATTGTGTCACCTGTTATAAGGAAATCGAAAACAGAATTTCGTGATCAAATTCAAGTGGGTTTTTTTTTCAAGGCATCTGTATCGATTCCGTGTGGAAATGATTAATTTGGGAAATATTAAAGATCATTCACAATTTAGTTAATATGTGTTTATTGATGGAAATTTGTGTCTTGACATAAGGAAAGAGATGATGTAAAATGCATGCAATTTCAAAATTTGATCATGTATAATAACGCTACACATGCTTTTAAGTATTAACAGAGAAAATCAATTATCAAAACACAGTAACATGTATAGGGGGTTAGGTCCTTAAGAAATATGTGAAATCAATACATACATGTACGAATGTAATAAATGTAAATTAATTTTTTTCTGTAAAACTACAATTTTCGATTAACTGACATAGCTCATAAAATTGATGTATATATATTTTTTTAGGTGGAATATAACACCTGGAAAAAGTCATTCAAATAAACAGGACATTATTTGATAATAAAAGTAAAATGATAAATAAACTGTACATATGTCAAATAAGCGAAAAATTTGCAGTTTGGGGATAAAAATGAATATCTAAAATAATTCAGTAAGTATAAAAAGCCCCTGCGGGATTCGAACTCGGGATGTAAAGATCGTTTCGATCAGCGGTCAGCCATTTTGTGATGATGTGTTATTCCACCTTAAGCCAAAACGTCACGTGAGGGCGAATTAACTGTTTCGTTATTTTTTTCATACCCCCGCTCCGAAGGAGAGGGGGTATACTGTTTTACCCTTGTGTGTCTGTCTGTCCGTCTGTCTGTCTGTCCGTCCGTAACAAAAATTTCTGTCGCATTTATCTCAGCAACTATTTATCGCAGATGCTTGAAATTTTTACACAGTGTTTGTTAAGGCATGCCATATCGTGGGATATATTTTTGTACCAATCGGACGTCAAGTTCCTGTTGAATGACGACTTTGCTTATTTTTTAACCAAAATTTTCATACAAATTTTCGTCAAAGATTTCTCAGTAACTATTAATCGCAGATGCTTGAAATTTTTACACAATATTTTTATAGGCATGCTTTATTGTGGGATGTATTTTTGTAATAATCGAACGTCAACTTCCTGTTAAATTAGTACTTTGTTTATTTTTAGCCAAAATTTTCAAACAGATTTTCGTCAAAGATTTCTCAGCAGCTATTTATCGCAGATGCTTGAAATTTTTAGACAGTGTTTGTTAAGGCATGCCATATCATGGGATATATTTTTCAACCAATCTGATATCAACTTCCTGTTAAATGACGACTTTGTTTATTTTAGCCAAAATTTTCAAACAAATTTTCCTCAAATATTTCTCAGCAACTATTTATCGCAGATGCTTGAAATTTTAACACACTATTTGTTTAGGCATGCCATATTGTGGGATGTATTTCTGTACCAATCGGATGCCAGCTTTCTGTTAAATGTCGACTTTGCTTATTTTGCATATTCACATCATAGCGGGGGTATCACTAGTGAGCATTGGCTCACAGAGATCTTGTTTTACCAATTGATTTGACTTAGTAGTTAGGACATCGGTCTTGTGAACTATACATCTTTTAGTTGTTTAGTTATAGTTTTGAAAATCATACCCCTCCCCCATACTGCTTTATTCGCCTATACAACGTATTACTTTTTGTGGATTATGCTGTATTTCCTTACTAAGTCTTTTTCTGCTGAAGTATGAACCTTTTTTAATTAAATATAAGCCTTATTTTCACCTAAATTAAAGATACAAAGTATAATAAAATATTTATTTTTATTTTTACTTCAAATTGATTTTGTTGTTAATCTGATTGGGCCATATTCCATAGCACTATTCGTGCGGCTTTAAAGAACGATAACGTTGCGGAAAATTTCCTCTTAGCAGGTTATGTAATTAAGGTTTTCCGAATATATTGCTCGTTTGTTTATTGATAGTAGCTATTTCTCAATATCTATGGAATATTGTTAAAATCAACACTTCCGGTACCGAGTTATTCCCCTTTTCCAACAAAATATAGATATTCATGTGCACGCAAAGGCTCTGAAATCGCCCATAGCATGTGTTACAATGTCCCGAATCTTGAAAATAGATACTTTGAACGTTGTCCTCCGAGTTTTGTTTTTACTATTTGCCACCTTTAAAGTTTCAAAAAATTAATTTGATTTCTCAGCTTCAAAAATGCTAATTTTCGGCTGTGTTTTTGTCTCGTAGCTCTTTAGTTAAAAATGTTCTCTGAACACATACAGAACAAAATATGTGCAAAATATCAATGACTTTGACATGACACCATTGAAAAAGGGCTGGCCCCTTAAATTAGGGGTCTAGAGCCCATAAAAATTTTCGCTTTATAACTCAAAAAGGGTTAATATTCTGCTATGGCTGTCTATAGAAAAGTTGTTTATTATGGTGTTATCAATGTCGTTAAAAAAAGGGTTTGTACCGGTAATGCATAATATGAGTGTAAAAAGCTTGTCTTGTTAACATGTACCTGTTTTCATTTGACAAGTAAGCGAATAGTCTTCGCGCATATAACGGACATAAATTAACAGCTGAAAGTGTACCAGCATATACGGAATGCTTTACTTTAGAGAAAAATGTCTTAAAAGTATACGTGTACATGTTTTTCTTGCAGCCTTTTTATTTGGAGTCACTTCTGTTTAGGTCTTTTAGTGGAAACCGTTAGGAAAAACGAAAACGAGAAAATATATACGTTCATTTTCTTATCTAATGAGATAGATTAACTAGATTTTAAAAAAAATGAGTCATTTTACTGCAAGCATTTCAAATCCACCTAAATTCTTAGTTCTGTGCGTCTTTACGTAACTTATCCCTCGCCCGCGGCCGAGAAAATCGGACGCCATGGTCGCGACTGGACTACCTAGCGGTCAGCGGTCATCTAATACACATGCAAGAGTCGCGTCTGTCTGTCATATGTGATTTTATTTAGCCGCAAACACAAGATTCGTTTTTATATTGGTTACACATTAAAGCTTACTATTCCTAATTTGAAATAAACGATAGAGTGTCAATTAAGAAATCGTTCTGTTTATTCATAAAAGCAATGCCATTCTCAACCTGAAGCAGTTTCAGACAGATACATGTAGAACTGTGGAATTTAAGAAAAATATTACAGTTTAGTCATCATACTGCAAACATTTTAAATCGTCCTGGGTTCTGAGCTCTCTATGTGTGTTATACCTTTACGTAAGGTATCCGATCCCCCATCTGCAGCCAAGGAGATCAGTCGCGGCTGCACTACCTAGAGGTCAGCGGCCATCTAATAACAAGATATACTTGTTTGAGTTTATATATACAAGAACTGATTTAATTTCATGTTCTAAAAGTTTGTTCATCTTCAATTTATTTAATTAAACATTGGAATGTAAATTTAGAAGTCGTTCTGAAAATTGATAAAAGCGATATTATTCCAAATCAGAAACATCGTCAGACATAAATCAATGGTGAATTTGCAAGTCTAAAATGTTCTAAAAGCTATACTAATAATATTTTAGAAAAACAACGAAAAACCACAAAGATTAAACCTTAAAATGATGATCACCCCTAGCACATAGCCAATGAGATCCCCCGCGAGTGGACAAGTGATCTGCGGTAGCTTCGTGTTCTTCTACATGTACTTTATTACACGTGCACGTTTATTGATATTTTGTACGATCCAAACTTTTTTATTATTCGAGATTATGATCGGTACATGTTAGATTTACTTGTGTTTCAACGTATGATTTTTTTATTTAACCACGAATATTTCCTCTAAATACTGCCGAGAGGTTTTACAAATATTGTAGAAAGTAGTTGACGTTTTCATTGGGTTGCACAAAAATAAGAGAGAGAGAGAGAGAGAGAACTCAAAATTGGAAGCAGAATATAGAAAATGAAACACTCTCCAGGCGTTCAAGGCAGGATAAAAAATCAAATATCGAATTAACACATGCGGTAGAGGCTGACACGATAAAGGAATTGTCCGGAATTTAGGGATTCAGTGATTATTTTAAGAATGTATACATGAGTTTTGAAACAAGTTTTGTTTAGATTTTATCAGTTACATGATCACAGTGCAAGGGCTTTATTTTTTCAAAATGCGGCGAAAATCAATTTTTGGCGACTACCTTACATGTGTAAATTTTTCTCCTCAATGTGTGTCACTTTCTCACCCGTGTGTTTATTCGGTCAGTCTATGCTACATGTAATTCAATCCGCTCCACGTGCGACCGAAAATCTCGTGTCGCTTCAGCGCACATAGCTCAGAATATTGCCGCAGATCAGCAATTGTTATATAATTGAGTTACATTTGGAAGGGTGCTTTCACTGCAGTGGTCAATTGTAAAACAATAAGTGTCTAAATATTCGATGTCAATCATCGTCACATTATAGGTGCGATATCGTAATCTGAGAATGTGGCTAAAAAATTAACCTGTTGAACACGCTAAACTTCTATAGAAATGAACAGAATAAAATATATATTATCAGAGACATAAAAAACTTAATAACTTTTTTTTGTCTCTGATATTATAAGTTAATTTTTTAAGTCAAAGATCTTAAATGAAATTTGTTTTCAGGATTAGAAATGATGATATACGTCTACATTATGCAATGAAGTCGGTCGTCATAGATACTATTAGAGTACTGCAAGTGTCCAAAGTTTCTTATTCTTTTGAAAGACCATAGTTCAATTGACTTCGGACTATAATATAGCGACTTTTTTGCCTCCCAAAAATGTACACACTTAATTGCGATAAATATGTGTTCTTGGGGATTTACTCATTGTTATATGCACATTGATAAAAAAAGTTCATTAAAGTTGTGTAGTATGAGGTTGTAATGCAAATTAATTTACTTAAAACTCAGCTGAATAATTTATTTAAAATCTAGCTTGTCAAAATGGGAGATTATTAACTTGTAGCTGTTTAATTCTGAAAAAAGTCCAGAACAGAAGAAATAAAGTCTTTATGGGTTTTGCTACATCTTCTTATTTATGTGTACGAATACATCAAGCTATTTAAGATTTTGTTTTACTGTATAAAAAAGTGTTGTTTTTCTTAACCTAAAATTTAGATCTATAGAAATTCAGTATCAAAAGCTTTGATACCTTACCACTTGGAAATCATTTAGTGATGCAAATTGACAAATGCCAATGAAAAGACATAATTGGAACCCAAGGTTTTCCTATCCTTTCCGACGATGATGAGAAGAACTCAAATGTGGATACAAATCATACATTTACATGTATATTTATGTAATATTGTTGATCTGTCTAGGATTGATAGAAAAATATGAAACATGGTTGTGTGTATGTACTGCCATTTATTTTTGCTAATAAGAAAAAATAGGCAATAAGGGGAGGTCTTCAAACAGTCATAATATCAATAACCAGACATTGAATGTAAGTTATAAAAGGTGAGCAAATGACCTCCCCCATATTAAACAAAGATGTATACATTATCAACATGTACCAAATATACATGCAACAAAAATATTGTTGACCAAAAACAGCATTTCACACCAACAGCAACATACATGTGTAATACATTGCAAAATAAATCCCCAACTACAAAGGTGATGAAGGGGAAGGAGGGTGGGTTGACTTCGGGTGTTTACAAACTTGTTGACAGCTGACAGTTAAAGTGACGTAGTCAAAACATCGCGCGACTAAATGTCGCACTCTGATTGGTTAATGTAAACAAAAAGGAAGGTCAGCTAAATACTCAAAAGTACTCAAAAATTAGAATTACAATTATATTATAACTAGACTACTATTTTTGGTACTAGCATAAAAATAACATATCACAATTTACATAAATGCTATTATTTACAATAATGCTGTATTATGTAATATTGTTGATCTGTCTAGGATTGATAGAAAAATATAAAACATGGTTGTGTGTATGTACTGCCATTTATTTTTGCTAATAAGAAAAAATAGGCAATAAGGGGAGGTCTTCAAACAGTCATAATATCAATAACCAGACATTGAATGTAAGTTATAAAAGGTGAGCAAATGACCTCCCCCACATTAAACAAAGATGTATACATTATCAACATGTACCAAATATACATGCAACAAAAATATTGTTGACCAAAAACAGCATTTCACACCAACAGCAACATACATGTGTAATACATTGCAAAATAAATCCCCAACTACAAAGGTGATGAAGGGGAAGGAGGGTGGGTTGACTTCGGGTGTTTACAAACTTGTTGACAGCTGACAGTTAAAGTGACGTAGTCAAAACATCGCGCGACTAAATGTCGCACTCTGATTGGTTAATGTAAACAAAAAGGAAGGTCAGCTAAATACTCAAAAGTACTCAAAAATTAGAATTACAATTATATTATAACTAGACTACTATTTTTGGTACTAGCATAAAAATAACATATCACAATTTACATAAATGCTATTATTTACAATAATGCTGTATTATGTAATATTGTTGATCTGTCTAGGATTGATAGAAAAATATAAAACATGGTTGTGTGTATGTACTGCCATTTATTTTTGCTAATAAGAAAAAATAGGCAATAAGGGGAGGTCTTCAAACAGTCATAATATCAATAACCAGACATTGAATGTAAGTTATAAAAGGTGAGCAAATGACCTCCCCCACATTAAACAAAGATGTATACATTATCAACATGTACCAAATATACATGCAACAAAAATATTGTTGACCAAAAACAGCCACCAAAAGCAAACAGCAGGTTTGCACAAAAGACCCCACACAAAGTGGACTAGCCAGATCATGGTAGTCAACAATATGAAAGATGGCAGTACATACAACACATATGGCAATGACTAACGCCTGCCTTATATGGAGATATAAATATTAATATATCATGAAGGCACAGATTATCTATAACCAAACCAGTTAAAAATTTTAATACCACTTGGAACATCTTATTTTTAACCTTGCAAGTATAAACACATCAGTTGACTTCTGCCCTGTGTTAATATAACAGCTGCTATAAAATATACATGTTAAAAGTTTGTTATATTATCAAACATGTTTTAAAGACAGATATACATGTAATCAAACATTTTCAGATGAACCAGTAGGCACATGTTACTCAAATGACAAAATCAAACAACAGAAACAATGGTTAAAAAACTATACAGCAGACATAAACACATCAGTTTACTTCTGACCTGTGTTATGTTATGTGTAACCACATCATGCACATAGTATAGATAAATGTATACATGAATCACACTTTGAATAATGTCCAATAGAAGACAAATGATAGGGAATTGTGATAAGAACTGAATTTTGAAATACAACTAATCTATACATTGAATTCAAAACACAAACAATGCATATCAGATACAATTATAATACACAGCAGATAACTTCTGAACTGTGAAAATCTTCCAAGAAAATTTTATATACATAGCATTTGTTATACATATTTAAAATGTAAAGCTTGACAGACATATGTATCTGCGAATAGCATCAGATTTTCATCTTCCTATTTATTGAATGCAGTTTTCAGAATAACCCAAATGTGCTGCATGAGTGTCTGCCCCTATCCTGAAGCTGTGACCCTTGTATAGAGCAGGGTTCAAACCAACAAAATCAATAATATTAGTAAGATTTTTCACTACAAATGTTGGACATGGCAATACATTTACCTCTTAATTCTTCAATAGGTTTTTGCCAATCTACAGCCAAAGACTCCCTAAGCTTTCTGAAAGATTCGTCATATGTTCTCCAAGCAACATCCCCATGCAGTCTTTGCATTTCTCTAATAAAGCTCATGTATTTTAATAAATGGGGAGTTTCTGATGGGTGTTTCTGAATTCTAATGTTAATAAAGATAAGAAAGGCATCAGTCCACTGACTGATGAACATGGGGGTTTTTGATTTTAAACTTTGCTGCACATTAATGACCCCTGGAGTAATGCACAACATAAGAGGTTCTTCATCTTGGTGCGACAATAATACTTTTAAATTAAAAAATTCATTCGACCAAATTTTTGCCTTTATCTTTTGTGGAATTGTTGCACCAAGAGGAATACCTTCTGTTACATAGATAAGATTATCAGAATTGAATAAACCTTTGTTTGTGCCTACTGGCTCACCTGTGTTTTCTAAAAGTTGAGATACTCCTGACAGTATAGGGTTATCTTGCATAGACGAAGAAGCAGTCGTTGGTGCAGGTAACTCATTGACGGTGTTTGCATATGTAGCAGATGCAGCATTTTCTAGGGGTACCACTGTACTGCTTGATGCATCAGAGTTGGGTTTTTGCAATTTAACAATTTCTTGCGCAAGTCTTTGGTAATCGATTGCTTCAGCCTGAGGTTTATGTTTTGCTCTAGTACCTTCACTTGTCTCCACAGGATGTTTGCGTTTTGACATGGTAATTAACGTCTACAAGATATTTTAAAACTGTTAAAATCAATTTTCTAAATGTACCCCATATACAATTAATGCAACTTTTGAGTGTACAAATTTACACTCAAATCATGCGGATATAGGTGCACACGAGCTAATTATTATTTGATTAATTGCAATTTTTGACACACAAACATTTAATAGGAAAATGCAATTATAAGACTTGCGCCAAAACAGTGTATATCTTTAGATTCACATGTAAACTTACATACATGTAACAATACACATAAAGCATGTGTGCATGAATCTGCATGAGCATATAAAAATGGAATCGATGCATGTGCATTAGTAATAGTCCACATGACCATGAGTGAGAAACAGAAAAAATAGTCCACACGACTCTGCATACTGACTAGAAAAATAGTGCACATGACTCTGCACGTGAACCAGAAAAAATATTGCACACGACTGTGCATGGGAATCAAAATTAGTACACACGACTGTGCATGGGAATCAAATTAGTACACACGACTCTCATGTGAGTCAAAATTAGTACACACGACTCTGCATGTGAATCAAAATAAGTACACACGACTCTGCATGTGAATCAAATTAGTACACACGACTCTGCATGTGAATCAAAATTAGTACACACGACTCTGCATGTGAATCAAAATAAGTACACACGACTCTGCATGTGAATCAAAATTATTACACACGACTCTGCATGTGAATCAAAATTAGTACACACGACTCTGCATGTGAATCAAAGTTAGTACACACGACTCTGCATGTGAATCAAAGTTAGTACACACGACTCTGCATGTGAATCAAAATTAGTACACACGACTCTGCATGTGAATCAAAATTAGTACACACGACTCTGCATGTGAATCAAAGTTAGTACACACGACTCTGCATGTGAATCAAAATTAGAACACACGACTCTGCATGTGAACCAGACAAATAGTACACACGACTCTGCATGTGAACCAGAAAAATAAACCACACGACTCTGCATGTGAACCAGAAAAATAAACCATGCACATGACTCTGCATGTGAATCAATTACACAGGACTCTGCATGTATACCAGACAAATACTTCGGGTATTTACAAACTTGTTGACAGCTGACAGTTAAAGTGACGTAGTCAAAACATCGCGCGACTAAATGTCGCACTCTGATTGGTTAATGTAAACAAAAAGGAAGATCAGCTAAATACTCAAAAGTACTCAAAAATTAGAATTACAATTATATTATAACTAGACTACTATTTTTGGTACTAGCATAAAAATAACATATCACAATTTACATAAATGCTATTATTTACAATAATGCTGTATTAAATGTGATATGATAGAAATAATTGAATAATATAGGTTTTGTGCCGCACAAAACGGGCGAAAAGGATTTTTAAACCCCACGGAAATAAATTAGGGGGGGGGGGGGGGGTAAATAAAAATCACCTTTTCCGTCCGTCCGTCTGTCTGTGCAAAATTCGTGTTCCGTCTATATCTTTCTGATGGAGAAATCTTGGAAGTTCTTACTTCATACAAATATTACTTATTACCTGACCAAGCGTCATGACTTTAACCCAATGTCATTTGGACAAAGCAAAGGTCACTGGCAGGAAAAGTGCAAAATTTGTTTCCGGTCCACTTTGGAATTTCTTACTTCACACAAAGATTGCTTATGAGCTAAAAGTGGGTAATGATTTGTCCCTCGGGCATTTAAGGAGAAACATTGGAAGTTTCTGATTTCATATAAAGATTTCTTATGACCGATGACGTGTCATGAACTTGACCCAGGGTCAGTTGCGCAAGTTCAAAGTCATATTAAAAATGCATAATTCATGTCTGTGTCATATCTTGTATTAATGGAAATGAGTAAAAGCTTAAGTTTGACATAAAGATTGATTGTGACCTGTTAATATACCCTGTCTTGTCTGACTCACTATAAGAAAAGGAAGAATCATTCATTATTCTCTAATAGAGAAATACGTGAGTTATGATTTTTTTCTTAGCGGGGGTATCATTTGTGAACTTGCTAACAGTACCTTTTAGATGGTCCAGTGGGAGCACTGCCCCCCCCCCCCTTTCTCGCAACCAAACTTTCCCTTAAGTTGATTTAGAAAATTGATTTTTGGGGCAATCCCCCCACCGCCACAAACAACATTTTATTATAATTAAATAAATTATATACATGTACATATATGGTGTGCTTATAAAAGTTATCCTAAACGTAAAGTAAGTTAAACGAATAACTTGCTTGGTACGAAAATAATACTTTGAAATTGAGTCTCGTTTTCGACTTTTTAAACTTACTATTATCATATTGATAATCCAGTCTCATTAAAACCATTTCCCTTTTCTATTTTCTAAAGCTCTAATTGGTCAGAAGAAATAGTCGTGTAAAGATGATCTTTAATCAATACAGGGTCTGTCAGGCTCTGACAAGTGTGAGGAGAAGGAGATGGTTTTAATCAGACTGATGGCCAATCCTTTCGCAACACGAAGTTGCGACGGAAGACCTACTCGTTGCTTTGCAAAGAGCTCGGCTCTAGTTACTACAATAATCGCTAAAGCTTTTTTTATTTTGTAGGGGTATCAGGACGTTGCAGTGTAAAATTGCTTTGTCAATGATATTTTTAAATTTATTTTTTACACATCAACTTTAGAGAGGCATGGTCGCGATTTCGGTCAAATTCAATTTTTTAAGTTTTTATTATTTACAATGCTTTAGAAATGCATTTCGAATGATCAAATAAAATTTGAGAGTCATTCGGAGAGTTATAAGCAAGATACATGGCTCACAAATCTTTGTCATGTAAACAAGGCTCGTGACTAGTCTTTGTTTACATAGGTTCAATATACCAGTAAAAAAAATCTTTTTCAAGTTGATTTGTCTCTTGATTTTTTAGGCATAGATAAACAGTCCCTAACGTTTCACACATTAGGTTTAGGTTTAAAACTGAAATTTTTACTCCAACGTTAAAAATGTAAACAAACGCTTTGTTTACATAGCGAAGAATTTCAAGCCCATGCCTTGTAATTCGCTCATAACTCAACAAATGATACTCGGATTTCGGTTCCTTATTAAAAATGCCTTTCTAAAGCATTGTAATTTTTGAAATCGGAAAAAATAATTTTTGATCAAAATCTTGATCATACCCTTTTAAGATGTTTTCTAATAAATATATGAACTTTTTAAATTTACATTTCTAAAATCAGGATCATCAAAACTCCTTCAACTTACGTCCTTTTAATTAGGAAATTTGAATTATACAACTGAATATGTCAGCCAACTGAATAAGAAATGAACAAGTATTCCTCTTAAAGGAATGATCACTGGTCAGTTCTGTTACTGTAATACGAAAGCAATACGTTACATGCAATAAACATGATAAAAAAGGTACATCGCACCGTTTTGTAGATATTAGAAATAGCAAGACATGAATGAGCTTTACGCATTGTAGGTGAAAAATACTTTCGGTTATTCTTTTATGCATATGTGAATAAAAAAAAATGTTATTTGAATCATTATGTTTGTACATGTAACTGCATACATGCTTTAATCTCAAACAACAATTGATTTTAAAACATAAATTAAATGCAAATTACTTGAACCCTTCGTGGCACAAGTTTCATCTAATAGCGTCTTCGATTAACCGAAAAACGCTACCTGCTACACTATTTTTGGACACCCCTGTATATAGAGAAAAATATTTTCTTCAAAATTACACAAGTGAAAAGCTGTCAATGTGACAGCAAACCAGGTTTTCTTAAATGTGAACTGTATCCATAATCCATGTCAACCCTGAATTGATAAACACTACCTAACGTATCAAGTGAAATGTAGTACTAGTACCCTATATGCAATATTTTGTTAAAAATGATTAAGCTGGTATTTTTTCAAAAGATATCAGAAATCAAATCCAAACAATATGCACACTTCTAATATATGTACAATTGATCTGCAAAAAACTTCTTATCTTGAAAACTGTAGGAGGAGTTATCCGTGCAATAAGGTTACCCTTTTGGCAGGCACCTGCCCGCTCACCATTTTCACTATTTCATTAACAGGAATTTTCGTTGGAAAACCCAATTAAAAACAAAAGATTTTCTCAAAAAAGGTGCAACTTTAGTTAAAGCAACCTTAGATAGTGTAGATTCAAATTCGTCAAAATCTTATTTTACAGGAGTAAGGTCGGGCCACATTGAGGAGGCCAAAATTTTACAAAGAAAAACATTTTAGATTCACAAAAACACAAATGTTGTTACATATTGTTCTTCTTATATGCAAGCATTTTAACTTATTGTTGATTCTTTAAAATTGTTTAGACTTTGGCCCCCGAACCATTCTTAGGCTTTACACGTTTGTTGCAAGGCATATCCCATTTGAATTTGATCTTCTTGTAAACTGGAATGTTCAATATGTAAAATGACTAAACAATCATCCTGTGACAGAAAGGACTCAATAATAAACAAAATATCCAAGAAAAAAAATGATTTTTAATACAGGATCTGTAAGTTATACTACATTGTACAAATATTTTGTATATGAAAAAGCTGATTTTATGATGTCTATTGTTACTCAGGTGAGCAAAATGGCCAAAAGGTCTCTTGTTTTTGCTTTTTAGATGCTCAAGTGACACGTTTCTTTCCACTTACAACACAGTAAACCAAAGGGTGTCTACCAAAGTGTTTATAATCTTTTATTACGGGGGCTCCCTCCCGTGCAGAACTAAATCTTGGCCAATCGTGAGCTTATTCTCTTGTTGTTGGACCCAGCCTCATAAAACCCCCAACAAGCCAACACGCGTTTTAGTTTTCAGACTTTAATATAGACTTTACATGAAATATACTTTTACGTGAGTTTGGTATGCATCAGCACCGAAGGTCTGATTCAAACTGACTATAATTTACAATTCAGAATAATATATAATGAACAATGGAACAACACAATGAAGGATTAACATAAGAAGTACAGATGTAAGTAAATCAATTATCAAACAGCTGTTGAGTAACTCGGGACATTTTAGCAGCATGTACATAAAAGGATTAATAAGATGAAAGAAGCTTAAGTGTCAATAAACATAAACAGAAGTCAATTAAAAGATTAGCTGTCCATCACTGATTGTGCCTCAGGTGGGATTTATGCTGCGCGAAATTTATAACGTTTATAAAACAGTTGTCGAAATAGAAGAAAAGTTTTTGTAACAATTAACACAAAGTCCGAAAAACATAATTTACACAATAATTAAAAATTGATTGAATTTCACACCGTGACATTTGATCCAATATCCTGTTGTTGTCTACAGAAAGCAACTTTAAAAGTGGCTTTTCATTTCCATAGAAAATCATTACAGATATTGCCGATTTGAGGATGTTATTCTGTAAATGACCATATAATTGAAACTTTATACAACATTTCCTTTACCAATGCACCAACGGTATCCATGGTCATGCCATTTGGAATCCGCATTTCGTTTTCCGTCTGTTAAGGTTTTTCTCATCAGGGTCAAACTTGAAACCGTCAATTTTGAATAAACGAGTCATTTGACCCACATGCCAATAAACAACAAACGCGCAAGCAGTTTGGTTGGTATCCAAACATGCAAATATTTTCCGAATGTCGCCACCGCGAAGAAATCTCAGACCATAGTAATCACAAACCTCAGTTCAATGTGAACATTTTCTCACGTCATATTAAGACTTGAAGTTCTTGCTTCCTTTACGATATCGATCCCGATATAAAATCTCGATCCCGTCAAAAATATTTGCTATCAGGGAAAACCTCTTTTTTGTAATTTGTTTTACTTCTAAAAACTCAGAAAACCGAGTGGCGGGTTTGTAAACTTAAACATAAAAATATGTTGGCTGTAATAAATGAATGTATTTGTACTTGCCTGTTCTGCATCCGCTTATAAAGTTACAATGGTCTTTTTTGCAAGAACACATTCCATCACAGGTTAAACCATAATAAGGGAACTCACAGGGTTTACTGCAGTTATACCAAAAGTAGCCTGGTGGACATTCTTACAAAAGATAAATAACATTTATAATTTTAGATCTTGGAGTCTGTGTAGTACATAATTAACTGTTTTGTTTATTTGTAGATTCATCGTGATCATTATGGTAATATTATGCAGAACATTTATTGAATTATACAGCAAATCACAAACCTTTACATTCGCTTATCTCCGGGTCCCATTTTGTGTTTGGACAACACCCGTTCAGAACACTGCAAACACCACAAATGCCAGGCAATTAAATTTTAGTTAATGTAATTTGAGGAATAATTTGAGTCTTATAAGATACACATATATATAAAAGTTACGGGCTTCTTTCATAAACGGCAATAGACATTTACGAAATAGATACATCGCACACCGTATTTTTGACATTTACATTACCAAGCTTTAAGCCTACAATAATGCTATTAATTTTACTACACTATATTTAGTTAGAATAATCTAACTGTCAGCGTGTCTCGGGACAAGCGTTCGACCCTGTTAAATGTCTCCCATATACCCGTAACGTAGTAGAACAATGAAGAATCGCTCCGAAACGATTTTGGAGATAATTAATGAAGTTGCATTGAAAATAACAACCAATTTTTTTTTTTATAACAAACCAATTTGAGGCTGTGAATACCTTTCATCTAAAGATTTATTTTATATTATTGAAGAACTCAACATTTTTTTAACCAAAGTTTATTACGCGCTTCAGATTTACACACCACTAGATAATATCCCGTGCAAGCGCGGGAAATTATACTTTACACATGAATATGATACAATGCTTTAGTTAATATGTTGAACCATATATTTTCTTCTTCATGCATTTTTTGTCTATTTTTTTTTTGTTTATTCTTGGTCTAAAATGTTTCATAATTGCTTTAATTCTTAACATATTCAACTTCACCGTTTCAGTTATTAGACCCCTACCGGTTTCACCGGAGGGGACTAAAGTTTTCCTCTGCGTCCGTCTGTCTCTCCGTCCGTCTGTCTGTCCCACTTAAGTTTCCACACTTTTTTTCTTTACGCGTTTGAGGAATAATATGAAATTTGCTGAACAGCTTCAAAATGTCAAACTACATATTTTCGAGAAAATAAATTTTTTATATTCCAATTTTTTAATGTTCGGGTTCGATATTCTGCGCAACAGTGCATTGTTTTTACAATCTCCACAAACAGGTAGGGGACGTGTATTGCTTATGCAATACTCTCAGAATGCTTGTTCTTTTAGACGTTCACTGTAGAACACAATCTGTTTATTGTCTACAAATTAATTAATAAGGTTTACTACCAATCTGTCGTGGTATATAAATGTCGAAATAAAAAACAAGGGCACCGCTAAGCGGAGCATCCCCTCGCGACATGAATTATTGTGTGGGGATGCATTATTTAGGCAAATACAGTTATGTAAATGTAATTGAGTATACCAAATTGTACTAACCCCCCATTACTACAAAAAGTTTTTTTTTAACCTGTACTAGATCTAAATCCAAAAAAAAAAATCAAGTTGTTGATTTGAACTGCTTACTTTCATTTAGTTTCACTGTAGCGTAGGGGAAGTAGTTATTGTCAAGTCAAACATAAAATTCGTCATAAAATTTCTGTTTAAAGTTGTATTATTTTAACAATATATTAAAACATATTGATCTAATGGAATTGAAAATAAAGAAGGTTTGTCCTTTTACCATGCGCAATACGTGTTCGAAGTTTGATAAATATCCATGCAAGGGTTTTCTTTAAATCTTGCTTCCAAACTGAAGAAGACACACATATATACAGAGACACGAGCAGAAGCGATGTAATAAGGGGAGAAAAACAACCCTAGTGTATGCATATCTAGCTAACTCGCCCGACACTTTCCTCCATGACGTTATTTTTCTACCCGCGTTTCTGGGCTACCCGTTTGGAAAGTTTTTAAATCAAAAATGAAATTACCCCAAATTATTCCATTTTATTTATTAATATGTTTTTATTATTTATAGATTGCCGATCCTGGGTATCTGCCCGCGATGCACGATAAACTCGTCCTACACTCTTTGCCATGTCTTTTTAGCTCACCTGAGCCAAAGGCTCAAGTGAGCTTTTCTGATCACAATTTGTCCGTTGTCTCTCGTTGTCGTCGTCATTATTGAAAAATTTGTTGGTATTTTTCAAAAACATTCGGGCCAGATAAGCTCAAATTAAAATGGGAGCATCCTTAGATAGTGTAGATTCAAGTTTGTTCAAATCATGGTCCCCGGGGGTAGGATGGGGCCACATTGGGGAATCAAGTTTTACATAGGAATATATAGAGAAAATCTTTAACAATTTTCTTCTCAAAAACTATTACGCCAGAGAAGCTCAAATTAAAGTGGAAGCATTCTCAGGTAGTGAAGATTCAAGTTTGTTCAAATCGTAGTCCCTGGTGGTATAGTGGGGCCACAATGGGGGAATGGATTTTTACATAGGAATATATAGAAAAAATCTTTAAAAATCTTCTTCTCAAAAACTATTAAGCCAGAAAAGCTCAAATTAAAATGGAAGCATCCTCAGGTAGTGTAGATTCAAATTTGTTCAATTAATGGTCCCCAGGGTAGGGGGGGGGGGGATTTGGGGATCAAGTTTTACATTGGAATATATAGAGAAAATCTTTAAAAATCTTTTTCTCCAAAACTATATTAGGTCAGGAAAGCTCAAATTTGAGTGGAAGCATCCTCAGATAGAGTACATTCAAGTTTGTTCAAATCATGGTCCCCGGGGGTAGGGTGGGGCTATAGTTGGGGAATAAATTTTTATACTGGAAAATATAGAGAAAATCTTTAAAAAAAAATCTTTTAAAAACTATTAGGCCAAGAAAGCTCAAATTGGCGTGTAACCATCCTCTTATAATGTAGATTCAAGTTTGTTCAAATCATGGTCCCTGGGGGTAGGGCGGGGCCACAATGGGGGATAAATTATTATATATAGAGAAAATCTTATCAAAACTATTAAGCCAGGAAAGCCCAAATTTGTGTGGAAGCATGCCCAGATCGTATAGATTCGTTTATTTAAATAATAGTCCAGGGGTAGGGTGAGGCCACAATGGGGGATGAGTTTTTACATAGGAATAATTAGAGAAATGTTTTAAAAATCTTCTTTTTCAAGACTATTTGGCAAGAAAAGCTTAAACTTGTGTAGAGGCATCCTCGGGTAGTGTAAATTCAAGTTTGCAAAATCACAGTCCCCAGTGGTAGGCCGGGGCTGTGATGGTGGTTTGAATTTTTACATAGAAATATATAGAAAAATCTTTTAAAATATTCTGGGAAAGTTTTTGGTCCAAAACTCAGTACTTAGTGTGAAAGCACACTCAGGTTATGCAGATTTAAGTTTGATGAAACCATGATTCCCTAGAGAAAAGTGGGGCCCCGAAATAGTTCTCTATTCATATATAGGAATAGAGAATAATCTTCTTACAGGTACAACAACAAAAGGGGCTTGGTATTTACCGAAAAAAAGAGGTGGATAAAAATTGGCAGATTTTCAATTTTTTTTATGCAAGATCTACTGTACTTAGTTGTCAAGATATTTTGATACTGTAATGCTAATTTGATCAGAATTAAGGCAATTGTTGCTCAGGTGAGCGATGTGGCCCCTGGGCCTCTTGTTAAATTAGTCAAGCCGCGTTCTTGGTCCCGTTCTTCAAAGTTCTGTTCAATACTCTCACCGGGGGTCGTGCTTCGCAAGTATCTGTCCATCAAAACTAAACCGTGCATTCCAGAAACGAATCGTCTAATTTTATACCATTAGTGAAAACTTAACCTCTATGTATATTCAAAGTAAGTCCCCGAAAAATATATTCACTCCTTACGTTATTATTATGCCCCCCTTCGAAAAAGGGAGGACATATTGATTTGCTGCTGTCTGTCAGTTGGTCGGTCGGTCCACCAACAGTTTCCGTTCATTTTCTTTGCAGAGGATGAACATATTGAAATGAAATTTGTATACTTGTTTATCATGATAATATCTAGGTCAAGTTCGATATTGGGTACAATCGAGCAATTTTCGACAGAGTTATGGCCCTTGGACATAGAAAATTCCAGATATTTGCAATTTCCGCTCATTTTCTTCGCAGAGGATGAACGTATCGGAATGAAATTTGGTATACAGGTTTAACATGATAATATGTAGGCCAAGTTCGATATTTGGCACGATCGAGCAATTTTCGACAGAGTTATGGTTCTAGGATGTAGAAAAATTCCAGTTATTTGCAGTTTCCGCTCATTTTCTTTGCAGAGGGTGCACATATTGATATGAAATTTAGTCTACATGTTTATCTAAATTATATCTAGGTCAGGTTTGATTTTAGGCATGACATAGCATTTTTCGACAGAGTTATACCCCTTGGACTTAGAAAAATTCCAGTAATTTGCAATTTACGTTCATTTCTGTGGATGTTTCCAAGGGAGGGGAGAATAATGTTTCACACACATCTCATGTTCAGTATTGTTTCATTGCAATGTATCATTCCCACTGACTTGGATCCGCAAAAGCAAATACACCACCTTATTCTCATTTTTGCTATTTCGGGCTGGTATATCGAAAATGAAAGTAGGTTTTAAAATAAATTCACAACAATTATTTATCATTTAGAATTCAGTTATAGGTTACGGATATTATCTTACACGTGTTGAAATACCATAGGTATCAGTAGTTACTCTGATGCAGGAATTTTGAAATTTATTTGAAGTCTTAATTTCTAAGTATAGAGGTTGACATTAGGAACTCTTGGGGTTTTTCATAGTATATGAAATGTGTTAGAGTTATCTCCGGTGTTTTCTGTAATGAACAGAGTCTACTGCAAATTACCAATGAAAACACGTACATTTATTTTTTTTATATGTATGTGTAATATCGTTTCTGAGTTTATTCATGCAAATGTGATATTGTGGAAACATACACTAAAAAGCCTCTCGTGATCTAGCGTGAATGAAATGCAAGATTGTAAAATCCAAAAAATTCAAACGAAATCCGGTATTTTCTGAGCAATTTTAATTATAATTTAATAGCAAATCTTGACTAAGAAAAAATAAAAGCAAATTGGCAATCTCTAAGTACCAAATATATATTAAAATATATAAAACAGAAGACAGTACTCTTCCGATTTTAAGGTATTAAAGGCCAAAATTTCGAGTCTATTATTTCAATATAGTACATGTAGAATAGATGCATCACTGTGTCTTTCTTTAAATACAGTACTGCCCTTCTCTGTCCAATTCTATTTGTAAAGTTTTTAAAATCAAACTGAAATTTGTGCAATATAAGGATGTTTTAACAAAAATTTGGTACCTTTGACCGAGTTAAAGCATATCAAATACTATCTAAACATCTGCTTGTTAAGATACCTTATTCTCAAACATTCATGATCAGTCTTATGTGACTCTCGCCTTATATTAATAATTCAATTTTACCCAATATTTAATGAATGTACATTTCAAAATTTAAAAACTTTTTGGTTCATTTATTTTTTCCCAAGAATATTTCTTTTGAAATTTAGTTAATATGGGCCATATGATAATTGTTAAAGGGATTTTAAGTTTACTTAAAATGCTTTACATACATTGATTTTACAATTTTTCGCCTTACAAGTTCCCGCACTTATTAATGTGTATTATCAAGAAGTAGAGAGTGCTCTAATTGGTGTCATCATTTGACCAATGAAATTAAACGCGGGAATTCTTACTACTCCCTTTTGTTTAGAAAGACGCACTAATTCACCTTCTTTCAGGACGCCGCACGGGTAACACATTTAAATACTTATTCTGTTTGTTCGGACCATTTCTTTAAAAATGGCAGGTCCGGAGCATATCGATTACCACTCTATGAAACATAAATATCCCTTGTGCAATATACGACCTCCAGCCGTTTTTGATTTTGTTCCTTCGGACCATATCTTTAAAATTTCAAACGGTAAGCGTTGTATATACTATAAATCTTATGTTTGTATGTTCGTCATTGATCTATTACAATTTTATTAATGTTATTATCTTATACGCTAACAACGAATTCAACTAACGTTTTGATTCTCGGACTATCTATTGTCCGTCGTTTCCGTCATTTTCTTATTGACGATAAAGATTTAAGGTATGTTGATGATCTGCGTATTAACTCACATGCAATAAGGTACAAAGGAACAGGGGGTCGTACTATTGATGGCATTGAAAGTCACGGTGTACCTTTCATTAAGGTATCCGATCCATAATAGCCTCAGATTCAATGAATCTGGGTGCATAACCGATATGTATGGGCTTAATACTCAGTATACTTGGAAAAATTCTCCTATTTAATTATCAATATGTAAGAGTGGAATGTGTCCTAATTAATGACCTTTTCATTTTTATTTTATTTTTTTGAAGAGTTGTCCCATTTTGCTTTAATTCTATACAAATTAATTCTAAAAAAAATCTACACGGTATACAATATATTTTCAATAGTTTTTGTATTCCTAATGATAAAATACACTTTTCTACCAAAGCATTTTTTGATATTCCTAGTTATTACTTTTTTATTTTGAAAAATGTGCTTGTTTCCATTGACCTTAATGCAATCTTCCATAATTAATTACTGCTTAGTTAATAAAACATTTTAAGCGGATCATATCATTCTTATGGTATGGGGGCAATGAAGTAAGACGATTATATTTATCGGAGGAACTTGCATGCAAACTCTTAGCAGTTGTATTAGTTTTGCATAAAAGGTAAAGTGTTTCACAGATTCATATATGTAAATTGCTTCCAATATTTAGGCAGTCATTGGATTGTAATTAATTAGTCGATACAGCCAACGCTCTTATCAAGAAGGACATAATCAATTTGGATTATGCGTCCTTCTGGGAGCATAATGGATTGTTTCCTTCAGTATCATCAGACAAATATTGCGATCAAAAATTCTTAGCAGGTGGCTAAAATGTGTTTAAACAAAAAATAAAGGATTGAAGTAAAGAACTAAGCAATGTATGTTCTAATCCCCTCAACGATTTTATATTCAAACATCAAACTTGGTCTAAAAAATCATAGAAGTTGTCTAGGGGAAGCTAAACATACTCCAAATGTTATGGACAAACGCAGATCTAGATACCAAAAGGTTACCTTAGTATTTAATGTGACCTAAAATTACGATGAGGTTTGTTTTAAACGTTACGTTGTCTAATTTTTAAGAGCCATTCTCTGCAAGCATTTAAACTTTTTCGGCACGCATAGAAACGGATTTTGCCAAAAATTTTCAAGAATGTAGACCTGATTAAACTATCTAAAATGCACATGCCAAATTGTCTATATACATTATTCCAGTACTTAAGGTTAACGCAGTTATCGCCCTTAGACGGAAGGTGGCGCTATCGTCGACCGCCATTACGATGCTGACTGTAAACACTCGATTGATACGATGCCGTACAAAAACGGAGGGGGAAGACATTGTGTTGTCTACAACTGTTCCAATAATCAGAGAAAATTGTATAGATGGAAGATGGAGGATTGCTCTGAGCACGGGAAAAGACACAAAGAGTGTCCTTGCCAAGCGCCTTTCAGGATGTTTTGCATTTCAGCGCAGGTGAATACCAGATTGCAGTGGCTCAAAGCTATTAATAGAAAGGTTATCAACCTAGAAAAATGGACCAAGTATATCTATCATTTTGCAATTTATCAGTTATCGTCTTTTGATTTTTAAATTAATCTTTTTAATTTAATATCTGAATTACATCGTCGATATTAAGTACAGGTTCACGTAAGAATCGGGCAATATCGAAATTTTGTGATAAGTGATAAGACGCAAAATAAAACGAAATTTTACCCAGCAAGAAACTGGGATGTTTAGAATGTATATGCCAAATTATTCTGAAATATTCCGTTTCGTTTTTTTATACGGGCCCGATATATTGACAAGGCGCTCAATTTTGACACCATGTAAGTCTTCGTAAAATAGCATATATTTTTATCAAATTACTAAAAACAGCAAACCTTACGAGAAAATTTGATTATAAATAGTTACTAAACTCACTCAGCACAATGATTTCCAATTTTAAAAAGTATTGAAAAGTTTGAGTTTCGAGTTTAAATTGTCGTTAAAATTAGCAAATTCGAGTGAAATCTGGTTGTCTTTCTTGGTTGATTCACAATATCGTCGCTAGATGGCGCCTCGTTGCTACGTACGCTAGTGCGCGAAAATGGAAGTTCGAGAAGACTACACGGTTTCGGGACACTACGCAAACAGTTTCACAAGTCTGTATAAAGCCGGTCCAGAATAAACAACTCCAGTAACCCTTTGTAATTGTTGCAGAGACATAACAAGACATCTGCAAGGTTTAAAACTCAGTGATGGCCGACAAACAACCTGTCAACCCAGCCGCGGAAAGCGAAGGAAGTCATACCCCAAAGAATCACATTATATACAGGTATATTATTGTATATCCACGCTATATGTTGAATGAAATAAGCTTTTTCAAACAGTGATATAAGTTAACTAACAACTGCAGTGAAGTTTTCTTTCACTACATGTATCGGTGATCATACTGGTTTTCCCCGAATCTATTTTTAGAACATCAAAGCGATTGATTTTGGCAATTATCCGGACACTCAAATATAACTGCATTCTTTACGAATGTATGCTTTCATCTGTTCATTTACAAGTCTAATTATAAAAGGTGCGTTGTTATAACTTATATTCATATCTTGATTTGAATAAATGTACTGCAGTAGCCTTACACTGCCCTTTGTTTTCAGATACATTGAAAAATGATGTATCCCTACATGTATATTAGAAACTAATATATGTTCATGCCTCAATCAACAATTGAAACAAAACACCAGTCAATCTTGAATGAAAAGTTCCACATTGTAGTTTTTTTTCACAGCTGTTTTCATTGTGGGGTAAAAATAAGGTGGGGTTTTTTCCCTCACTAAACTTGGGGGTATGGAACACCTGTCGGTATTGATGTGGATAAAAGTATATTATAATCAAAACACTTTCACTCTTTTAGAAATTTCTTTTTAACAATATTTGACCGATAATAGCAAGCGCAGCTCGCCGGCGCGCAGCGCCGGCGAGCGAAGCGAGCTCTAAGAACCAGTGTGCGCGGGAAAAAGAACGAGCTAAACCTACAGCTCATCAAACAAAATTTTTTGTCTACGTCCCATAATGCTCTCTAATGTTTTCACCCGTGGTACTATGCCAAAAATGGCCGACTTTTAACTCGTAATTTACGGTGACTTAAAGTTTGAAGACACGTTTTGAGTACCGCATAGGCTTTGGCGAGACTCAAAAGATTTGTCACATGCTTCCATACCTCCGTATTGAGTCGAGAAACGTAAACAAAGACGAACAAAGTCATGGATGACGTCACAGTGCACTCGCGCTATATTTCCCGCGATAAATTTAGAGGTGGATCAAACATCTGTAATGAGTGTACTGGCTATAGAGTATAGACTGCGATACCTGCCTCATTGACGTATGATTTGTTTTTATTTTTTTCAATATAGAGAGTTTATGTATATATACTAGCAAGAGTCATACTTTGCTGTCATATCGATCCATTTTTAAGCCAATTGTGCATGCATGTACAGTAGGCAGGGGAATCAAGTTAAGTCGTACCCAACCCGACTCGCACCCAAACCAACTCGTACCCAAATATTTGATTGAGGAAATAAACAATAGGATATTTTGAACTAAATAAAAAGGAATAAAATGAAAAAATAAACAATTATGTAGATATTGCTTATAGTTAGACCATCAAATTTAAAAGTGGGAAATTACACACCTACAAACAGGAACCGGGCTCTCTCTCTCTCTCTCTCTCTCTCTCTCTCTCTCTCTCTCTCTCTCTCTCTCTCTCTCTCTCTGGGTTGGGGGTTGCGCTGTATGTATCATAACCATTAAAATTAGTTCCTTTGGCATACTTATTGTAGAGCAATACTCTCTCAAAAATTCTTTGACGTTCGTTTATACCTAAATAAAACTATCAGTTGACAATGATGCAAGGTATGTGTAATTCTTGCTGCGCTCGGCAGAACGGTAGCACCGTAAAACATATTATAATTTTATAAAATAATTGCAAAGGTTAAAATAATGATTAGGTCATTTCCACCCCCTCAATATATACATGTACCGGTAATTCGCCGTGTTGCAGTAGAGATCCCCACCCCTAAATGTACGGGTACATGTAAATTCTTTGATACAGCTCATGCATGATAAGACGTTGCGATTACTTTGGTATGCAAATGCCCGGGGGTTATCTCTTATCCCATGTTTTCATAATTCATTGGTCAATTTACACCCAACCCTTAACAATTATATTTGTTGCTGGTATTTGAAGATCTATTTAATTTATGTAATGGTTTGGCAAGTATTCCCTGTTGTTTTTCCCTATTCCAAACCATTCAGTGTATCATAAATGGTCATGGGTTGAGATCCCATTGCAGAAGTTCAAATCTTCTTTGATTAATTCATCTAAGATTACATTGATTTAATAGTGTCTAATAGGGTTCCACAATTGGCCCTACCTTCAATTTTATTAACATAGACCAATCCACCCAACCATCAACTTTCCCTATCTACTGATTCTTTCTTTTCAGACTGGAATAGGAATCAATGTTTTATCTAGGCTTTATTGACATGACTGGTGTATTAATATTTATATGTTGTTTTACATTACATATGAAAAGTAACAATATTTCTAGTTTTTAAATCTTTCTATTTCAGGACTCAGAACTTTGACAATCATAGACCCTGTCATAACATCAAACTGAACTGATGAGGCAGAATATATCTTACAGAATGTTTTAACAAGCGAAAAGTTGAAGAATATGTTGACTCAGTGCTTAATCTGATTGCACCAGGGCAATCAGAGAAATTGAAACAATTGATTATGTTAGGACTTTAAACAACTCCAACAGATAAAGAGCTTACAAACTACATGTATATGAGGAAATAACTAACATTGAACTTCACACTCAAATTCAAACATTTTCAATGTCAAAAAACTATCTTAATATATATAACAGTAATAAGATGTACATGTATAACTAATTTATGTAGAAGATAAGTGCATATATTTATGTCCCTTTCTCACTGATTGTCCATTATACATGTATAGAAAGAAGAAAGAAATTTTATATCTCATTACTTCAAGAAAAATTATGTGTAATTAGCATTAAGAAAGACAAATTTAGCTGCATGGTTAATAACCAAGGAAGACAGAACAATAACTAATGATTAAGTTAATTGAATTTCTAATATAAAAAAAGAATCTCAGAATGCTATATGATATTTATATAATAAGATAACTAGCGAAATACTATGTACTTATCATGATTTCATCTTTAATTACTAATATTTGTATTTATGTAATTACCATGATGGTAGTTACATTATTTGGACTACATACAGTGTTTTCCCCAGAAAATTTTTGATGCATGGGGGGAAATTTGTCAGAGTAGGTGCACGGTGCAGCGTTAAAGGGCCCACACCGGGGCAAAATCACATCGGGTAAAAATAATATAACCATCTGATGAAATGTACTGCATGATATGCACTATAATTAATGCATTTTCATGAAATTCATATTTTGTATTTATGTAATTACCATGATGGTAGCTACATTTTTGGACTACATATACATGTATATAGGAATATTCTAATAGCATAAATTTGTATACACAGCATTTACCCAACTGCTGCACATTCATATAAATGTATGCACTATTTTTATCCCCCCTTCGAAGAAGGTATGGCATATCACTTTAAATGCTGCTGTGCGTCTCTCTCTCTGTCTGTCTGTTGGTCGGACGGCCAGTCCACCAACAGTTACCATTCATTTTCTTCGCAGGGGTTCCACATTTTGAAATGAAATTTGGTATACAGATTTATCTGAATAAGATCTAGGCAAAGTTATTGTTTGGGTATGATTGAGCAATTTTTGACCTTGGAATAAAAAAAAATTCCAATTATTTGCATTTTCTTCTCAGATGTTTCCAAAGGAGGGGGCATAATTGTTTCACAAACATGTCTTGTTTGTGTGCAATCGTTCACTTAGGATTTTCTTTTTAAAAAATTGTAAACTTTTAGCCTTTCCAGGGTCCAAATTGAGGGAAAAAAAATCAATATTTAATCTATTGGTTGATGTTTGATATAGCCATCTATAGTATGTGTGATACATTTTGACATGTATGGTGTCATGTATATGGAGTTATTCATGTACAACTTGTTTATTATATGTATGACTGGAAGTCAGTTTAATAAAGTACTTGTTATGATGTCACACGTGTTTTCTACATATGGTTGTTTTTATTAAGTTAACTACCTTGTAGTATATTTGAATAAATATCTAAAAATGAATATCTACGAGGGTCAATCAAAAAATACGAAGACAATGCGGCTGTCTATCATATATTTTTCATGAAAGTCATACTTAACAGATTAATTTGTGCACCAACACTTATTTTATTGATATGCGAAGTTTTAGTCCATTTGATGAAACGGTATTTTTGTTACCCCTTTTTAAAAACAACATGTTTTGTCACCACGGCGCACGGTAACGTTCTAAACATGACGTCAAAATTAAACACGCACAGTTTATAGATATACCCCATCTTTATATCACGCTTAGTCTCTTGTGCCTTTCTTCTTACAATTTAAAATGGCACTGAACCACTTAACATCTTATTTGCACACATTTGCTCGAGAATCATAAGTTAGTGTTTCAAAGTTTTCATTTTCTAAACGTATATATCTTAGTTTACAGTAAGGATAACCCTGAACGTTGGTTGACGTTACTTCCTTTCAGACCAAATATTTACAGATATTCTACTCTCTTTCGGACTGTTTTATATTCAAAATAGAATGACCACCACCCCCACAAAATTTATTACAGTTAAACACAAACTTGCAAATAATTGTTGACTTATTTTTTGCACCATTGAGCATTTTCACAGCTTGTATCGGCTTTTTCCTGTGTAAAATCCATTTTATTTGTACTTCTCGTTGCGACGTGACGTCAGGCGACGTCGATGTTTTTGGTCAATTCTAAAGAGGACTATCTGACTTTAGTTACTTATATATGTTCGCCAAAACAATATATCCCGTCATTATTTGGTACATAGAATAACATGAATATACTAAATTTGAAGTTTCAATATAATTTGGTTTTAAGCCAAATTTATAAAGATAATACTTTCAACATTATATGGTTTATTGTTGACATAACACAAGTTTTGACCGTGCGCCGTGACCTCATTTTTGCAGGATTAAATTCTAAATAATTCTTAGAAATAAAGAAATTTATTAACTTTTTTTTCTTGCAAATTGTCTGAAACAATTGCTAAATTATGTCTACCAAATTTAGTAATGATATGACGTTAAGTTACATAGCTATGACAAAAGTCTTCGTATTTTTTGATTGACCCTCGTATATCTATATCTATATATATAAAGGGAGTGAAAAATTCTTATATGTTTTGTTAAATTCTGGAATATAAAGGATGCCCTTACTGATTAAACTGTATCCAATGCACATTATCTAAGCTAATACAGGGTTACAATAATTACACTTAATACAATAAATTGATGCTTACTGAGGACCCCCCCCCCCCCATATAGTCTACAAACATATTCTAAATTTATATATCAGATATGAGCCTGTTTTACTGTACATTGTAATAGTATAAAATATATTTATTTTTGATTGGAAAGGCTGGGCTAAGGGTCCACATAATATGATAAATTCATTTTAATTGCTTAATATGGTGTACATGGTATTTAGCAAATATGCAGACATCTTTGTTAAAAAAAAGAATTGTGTTTATTTTTTTAAAGTCAACATCCCCAACAACCTCATTTAAAATTACGTAAAAATAATATGAATTCCTCAAAAGTACATGTAGGTTCAGGTATTATTGACCACCGAGACAAACAATATTGTATATAAGTTTTTTAATGGTTGTACATATTACTCACTATAACCATGATATACAGCAGGTCGGACAGTTAATATTGTTTCTTTTCCCTGTTAGTTATCGTAAGCCTTGCTAACTTTGGCTACTTCCATTATTTTTGATAGACATACTTATATATTGTTTTAAGACTTGTGATACATCATTAAATATTGTTGAAAACTAAACTTTTGATAACTTTATGAACGTATCTTTTAGAAGTCTGAGAAAACTCGGTATAAATTTGAAACACAATATTTGGTATTCCGATCCCGATCAATAATGATGTAAGATCACATTTTCACAGGTAATGGGTTAAAACAATAACATTTACACATCAATGAAATCAAAGTCTAATCCTTGTTTTAAAATGAAACTATGAATATGCAATATAATTATATTATTACTCTTAGATACATGTAAAAATGATAAAGATTTTTTTAAATTTTGTTAGGAATCCCACATGATTGCTTAGATTATGTAAACCGTCTGTTAATTTTTCAAAACTATTTATTATGTAAAAAAATATTTCAGAATATCCTCTATTCGTTTATTTATAATACACAGTCATATATGTTTGCTGTTTTTTAAAAAAAGAGACATAAAAGTGATAGTTTTTCTCTAATTTTAAAGACAGTATGGCTCATTTTTTTCGTGGTTGCCATGGAAACCAATGGGATACTACATCTTTAACTTTAGAAAAAAGAAGAGGGCATTGTCTTCTCTTCATACCAACATTTTTGAATAAATGAATTGACAATATTCATCAAATCATGACTTGTGGTGTTTAAAGGAGTAAAAATTAACAAAGCTGCAGGACCAAGATGGAACTGGTTTCCAAACATTTTAGTATAAGATAAATGGAGGACATTAAGACTGTTCACAAAATTACACGTAATTTTTCATCCTTCTCACTGAAAACAAATCTGCCTTGTGAAAAATCATCATCAATTCTAACAAGTAGATGCTTGTAATAAAATGCTCTGATTTTTGGTAAAATATTTGAATAAAAAGTTGTGTTTAATTGTACATCAATGCACACTGAATCCCCATTTTTTTCAAACAATGTCAAATATTTGCACGTTGATTTTCTTGTACAGAAAAGTTGCATTTGTATTTGTGTATAATATCCATTTCTGCCTGACTTATTAACAGTGATTGTATAATTTTCTTTACAAATGTCATAACTTTTGTTGTTTAAAAGTTCATCAATTGATTTTACTGGACAATTTTTTTCTAAAAGCATATCATCATCAATTGTACCTTCAGGACTTGCAGACAGAAAAGGTTCATCTTTATTTGTAACAGTGCCACATTTTTTGATACTCAATCAAATTTCATTTCAAAGATTTCTTTGGCTAATTGTTCTGATACTTTTCCATATTGTGTTGCATTGTTGCCCTTGAATCTATGATATAAATGTTTTGTAACAAAATTTAGTGGATTTGCTTTGCTTGTTTTTTGGTACTTTGTTAGCCACAGATGCTGGAATTCTAACCTTGCGACTATCAAACCACAAGTCAGAATTTTGTTCCTTAGTATTGAGACAGACTTCATCAATTTTGTTTTCAGACAGATGAACATATTTTCTATAAAAATCTCTACAAGGCTGGCACTGAATATCAGCAATATTGATTGGTTTTGAATAATCAAGATCATGATTCCCATGATGCACATCTTTTGGGTTACTTGTTTTTCCTGCAGATGTGCCTAACTGACAGGGCTCAGATAACATAATCTTATTTATAATTGTGCCCTTGCACGTAAATGTTTTTGAAAGGCATGATGAATGTGAAAACTCAACCAATTCATTGTGTGATTCTAATTTCTTAGATCTAAATTCTTTTTGAGGTTTACATCTCACAATAATGTTATCTGTATTTATCGGTTTGTTTTTATTTGGCCGTAAAAAATCAATTTCTTTGAGCTCCGCTCGATGGTCAACTGCAGAGGATGTTGCTCCCTTGCCCCAAGACATTGGGAAATCTGTAACAGATTTTCCTGCGAATCCTTGATTCCATGCCATGGCAACAGCATATCCAATGGCTGAAATATGGCTGCATCCTCTTCCTAAACCTGCTGGGCATTTGCAACAAGCATTCTCAATCTTGTAGCTATCTTCTCAATCGGAGGCTATTAAAATCCATGCATTATAATCTGCACGTCCGACTCCAGGCTTGGATGGAGATACTTTTGCTTTCAGGAAAACATTTTGTCCAACATTGATACTTTGAATATCACCTGGAATTGACATAATTTTGTCCCCATAGAGATCTAAATGACTTCATTTCTTTACAATCATAAGCTTTTGAAAATATCAAGTAGTCTACTAAATCTTCATATAAAATATGAGGCCAGCTTTTCAGATCATTTGTTTTCCAACCCAGGTCAGATTCATTTGGTGGATCTGTAATTTTTACATATTGTTATTTATTTCAATTTTGTTCATTAAACATAACTTTTGGGCGAAAGGAAAACTAACAGTAAAAAGCAACTTATTTTGAGGTGTTGCTGGTTAAAGAAATACAAAAACATTGATAACTAAATTTTTAATGTACGAAAAAATTTTTGAACTGCATAAGAAATTGGAGATCCACCAGGATTCTCTTCAGGTTATCATACTTCACATTACGGGATTTGATTGTTTGTATAAAACATCCAATTATATACTTAAAATTTCGACTCAATGTGTTACTTTCATTCAGGTCAGAGAATTCAGGAATGTAAACAAAACAAATTTACGTTAAATGTGCGAGGTGGGCGGGTACGGGTCCAAGTTTTACTGTGTAATAAACAAAATTACAAACACAGAAATATCAAAAACAAAGAGAATGTGAATTAAATGAGGTTTAAATATATATTTACAATTCTTTTTATCCATCACAGTGATGTTCCACACACAAAACGAGACAAAGTCGACGTAGTATATATGTTTACTGTTGTCGCACCGCATTGGCGGTAAATCACGTGATCGTAATATGGCACCGCCCATACATTAGGTCAGAGAAATAAGTATACTACGCAGTTTCCATGGAAACTAGACCCAAACTTTATTTTTTATCAAAATAGGCCATTTTTTGCTGCAGTGTTATAAAAAATGCGGCAAGCTCAACGTTTAACAAGCATAAAATTAAAATCATCAATCCTCCATCTATCTAAAAATGTAAAAACATGCTGGGGAAGCTATCCTTATTGTTGTGAAATTATAAGTTAAAAAATGATTACATTTTTTGAAAATGAATTATCTCCCTTTGCAATTTAGAACTCTTTTGTGCTGAGAGTTCAAAAAGAAAAGTGTAGAAACAGCATGTCAACAAAGTTGTTTTTTCCCAAAATCTTCAAGATTTTATCCTTATTTTTGTTATGACCCATATATATTGTCACTACAACCCTAATATAAACCACTATTAGTGTTTCTGAAATCCCATCAAATGCCTTATCATGATTATGTAGTGCAGTTGGACTTTATAAAATGGATCTTTGTTACTTCAGGTTTCTTATGCATATGAATTACTGAGAACAATCATGAATTACAAAGAAAAAGACCAGTTAGTACATTAAATACAATACCATTGGAACTCATTTTACATTCATGTGTTATTTTCAAATCTAAAATATATGAGTTGTTTCCCCTTTTAGTAAACCTTCAATCCCTGTATGAAAACAAACTAGAAAATCAATAAACACAAGAAAACCAAACTAATTGAATATGTATGCCAAAAAAAAAAAAAAAAAAAAAAAAAAAAACACCAAACAAAAAAAATAAAAATAAATAAACTGTGTTAAAAGATATAGCTATTACCATACAGATTCTGGTATTCTATTAATAATATAAAAAATTTTTCCTTAAACCACAAAAGCTTGGAAAATTCACTCAAAATCACATGTGTATCATTTTGAAGTTTAGAAAATTGATTGTTAAAACCAAACACTTTTCACATATGTTTATATATCAGTGTAGAATGCATTCATACATGCAGGGGTACAACCAGCAGTCAGAAGTAATTTCTAAATTTTTGGAGTAGAGAATTTTGTTACCTTCTTATATAAGTTTCCTGCTATAAAGCTATTAAGAAAGTTGAAACATGTTTCCAAACTAATTGTTATACTTTTTGAGGGGATTATTTTTCCGAGCATACTCATATCAAAGAATAAAAATGCATGTAGGTATTGTATTGATAGGTATTGTTTTCAATTGGCGTGTGTTTACTTGTCTTTATACCAATAATTGTCATTTGGATATAGGAATAGGACTGTAAATATCAGATACACAGAACTTTTTACTTTTTATTTCTCCAAAAAATTGAGTTTTAATAATTTGCCATTACATGCACTGATCTATAGGGGTGTCGGGAGTAAGGTTCACTTCCCATGTTGTATTTAGAATTACAAATTTCATAAAGAGAACTAAAAAATGACAATGAATCCGGCCTACCCAGGAAAACACTTAAAAATCATGTTTATTAAATTTATTGTGGGGTCCATTGTATTACAATGTATGATAGGAGTTACCTTAATTTACTTTTATTATCTATTGAAGTTCACATACCTTAAGATTTATAATTATTATAAACTTTTGGAATCGGCATCAAATTTATGACATTTGGGATAAGTAATGAATTTATAGCTAAATAACTTGATTAAAGTAATATTTTTTTTCTGCTGAGAAATTATATTTTATGCATAACTCCTATGCTGAGTTCTGTATAAATGAGCCATTCTGATTCAGCCAAAACTGTTAATTGGTATGAAACAATGAAAGGAATGAAATATTATGCATTAGGAATGTAAAAACAACTTTAAATACAAACTTGATATTTGAATGAAAATGTTTAAAAAATTCTCTGCATTGGTAACCTGCAAGAATTGTATTTTTGTAAATAATGCATTTAAATTAATAAATATGATATTATATCTGGTACTTGTATAATATAGATTGTGAAGTTTGAAAAAAAGATAATTTGAAATTTCCTTGAATGATCCTTGATTACAGTTAAACAGGAAATATGGAATGGAATTAGCAGCCATGTAAAAACTTTAATCTTTAGGGAATAGAGTGTTTCAAATACAGTTATATTACTAGGACTTATTTGGTATTAAAAGTGTATATCTGGTAACTGAAAAATAACAAAGTATGCTGAGTAGCAGTTTCCAGACAAGGTTTTAAGAGTTCTTTAAACTTTTCTTCAAACTGGATTCATCCATGAATTAAAAATTCAAGTTGTTTGAGTGAGTTGGCATTTTAAGCAATGGAGAAATGGAAACTATAACAATTTAGATTCTGACCAGCATATATATAATTAGAAGTACTCTTATTTTTATTTTGCAGCTAAGAAAAATGCAAGTATTACTAAACATAGTATATAATTAATCAACACATTGATCATTACATACAAGTGCATGCAACTATATATATTATATTTTTACATAGATATATACACTTGATTCGAAAAATTAATTAATTTCAGCATTCTCATCTTTATTTATTTTTTTAAATTCATTAAAGTTATAATTACCGGTAAATAAAATACATATGTTTGATTTTATTAGTGATGCAACAATAACTTGAGAAATTGACAATGAAGATGGCAAAGGATTTCATGATAATTTATATTAGAATACTGCATGTGTATTTATAACTGGTATGAGTAATATTTATAATAATATTTTGATACCTAAATCATTCTTTGAATAAAAATTCAACATCAAGGAAAAAGTCAACTTTATTCGCACTGAATGAATACCGGTACATGTACATGTAGTATTATGATCTTTCTAACCATAATTATAATAAAATATTACCATAGCAATCAGTTAGGCAAATATGTTTAATAAAATATGCTCTCCTTTTTTTATCAAAATTTGGTATTCATTACATAATGAAATGAGATACAAAGACATAAACTGTCTATTATACATAGAATTAAACATTGTTGTTTATCATGTTTCCGTGGTATCGATTGTTTATATATCTTACCTAGATTTGATAATTTGTAAACCAATATTACAAACACTCTCAATTTATTGCATATGTACAACTTCACATATTTTTTTTTCTCAAAAGGACATAATTAACATATATTTATGAACCAGGGTAAGGGTTTTATAAAGTTTAAAAGTTGTAAAATATACACTTTTGTTACATGGAAACAATTTTAAGGAAACTTCCCCATAATGTTTTGATTGTTTCTGATAACAGAAAATCCAGACATTTCAGGATTGGTGTCGGTTTGCATCAACCTGTCCGCAAAAATTTACAGGACATCACCAAAAATGCCTCAGTTCTAGATATTTTACCAAAGTCGTTAACCAAGTACTTTTAAGCCCTTGGTACAATAAAAAAGGCAGATACTTTGATTTGCTAAATGTATTATTCAATAGTTAAGATGTGATGCTTTGAGAGTTTGATAAAAGTTAATCACAAACAAATCTAATTGAAATAGATATTTAATTAGAAAAAGTGTGTTCTTCAGTAAAAATCAAGACCATTTTGTGCTTAGAATGATGGGTATATATATCGATGGTAACGGAGTTGCCTAGCAACCAACTTTTGGAGTTTTTATGATAGATATATGATAATATGCATCATATTAAAATTTGAGAAAAAATTGGTGACTATGTGTGCCGAACCTCCTATAGAAGTGTTTAAATGCTTACAGAGAATGGCTCTTAATTAAGGGAAAAAAATACATTGCTAAACCTTTCACAGATAAGTAGGGAATGAAGGTGTGTCTAGTCACGTCCATTAATCCGTATCTACATGCACGTAATACATGGTACACTTAAAGAAATAAAATAAATTAAATGCAAGTGCTGTCAACGGTTTACCTATAGTCATTCTTGGACATTTATATTATCACTGTTGTTTTAATGGGTTTTTTTTACAATACCTAAACAAATTGAAGTGCCTTAATAAGTCAAAATATGTATCCACCATTACGTACACTTACAATATGTAAAAACCTTAAAACTACTTACTTTGCACAGGGTCCCTTCTCATCAAATTCTGCAATTGGTATAAACGCAGTCATTATTAAGAGAAAAATACTACAGGTGTCTGTTTTAACATATTGGGGATTTAAAATTTAAAAAAACCATGTAATTGGAATTAAAATTAAAACATATTGGTTAAAAAAACTTCCTGGTATTTAAACTTTGAAATTGGTTTCCGTTAATTAATGATAATATTTTTTTTTTAACAGCTTTGAGAAAATTTACTTCAAAACAAAATTTTTCCTTGAGAGAGAGAGAGAGAGAGAGAGAGAGAGAGAGAGAGAATTGGTTGTTGAACATGAGTAAGTAATTGATTTATAGTTTTATATCATCTCTATATAGTCAGAGTCTGCTATAATTGTTTAGTGAAGTCTATTAAGAAGAAAAAGCCAAGTTTCCCATCTCTTATAAAAATTATCTAATCTGCAATTTCGGATAGCTATATATCTTAGAGTTGATCTATGTGTTTTAATATCTATAAGTAATTCATGAATTGTTAGTGCTTCATTAAGACATCTTTTCCTATAGATATAGGATTTCATAACCAAGAAGATAGAATAAATGTCTGTAGAAATAGGGTCAGAGTGTAGCCCGAATATAAAAATTAAAGGATCTCTTTGGATTGTAATTCTCTTTGAATGACAGAATTCAGAAAATTGCTGAAAGAGTTCTTGAACATTAGGACACTCCCATAGTACATGAAAAATTGTCTCATCATGTTGTTAACAAAAGTTACACAACTTACTACATTCCTTTCCTATTTTAAATAGATATTTATTAGTTGTTAGAATGTGGTGATTAATTCTAAATTGCAGCCATTGTAATTTGGTACTTTTAATGTTGACAAAAGGTAACTGGTATATGGTTTTCCACTGTAAGTCTGACAACATAAAAAATAATCCCCATTTTGATTTATTGACAGATGTGACATTTTCCATGTTTAGAATATTATACATAATCTTAGATCCTTTTCGAGGTGAGCAAAATTATTTAATGTGGAAAGGTATAAAAGGCCTTGGGTTATCATCTTCTTTTGAGATTCCATGATAATGTAAACTAGTTAAAATAGATTTTTGTAAACCAAGATAAGTAAGGAAGTTTGATTTGACATCAAACTTACTTTGAAGGTCTTGTAAACTTAAAAAGGACCCATTTTCATCCAGCAAATCATTGATATAAACAATATTCTTATTGAACCAATCAATAAAGAAAATTGATTCCCCCCCCCCATTGTAATATTCTTATTGTACCATATGGGTTGTGTAATAAATTCATGCCATGTAAGTAATTTCATTCTATCTTGTATATTTTTAAAAGCAATTAATGTATCCTTCCAAAAGGAGTTTCTAACTAAATTAGTTAATATACAGGATATGAAGTCTGGCCCAGTCTTCAGCACTATGTTCGTATTAATTGATTTATTTAATAATATATTCCATTTTGAATTTGGGCTATTTATCAATCTTCTGATCCAGGATGACTTTAGACTTTGGATGTAATTATTTATTTCAATCATTTTGAGACCACCATCTGAGTATTCTTGTGTAATTTGTTTTCTTTTTATTTTGTCCACCTTAGATTTCCAAAGAAAATTAAACAATATTTCATTTAAGTCTTTAATAAATTTACTTGATGGTGTTGGAAGTGAAATAAACAAATGATTCATTTGTGATATAATAAGAGATTTGATCAAAGTAATCCTACCAATAGGAGTTGTATGTCTTTTGTTCCACTGATTGATGATTTCTTTAATTTTAACTAACTTTTTATCATAATTGAGTTTTGGAATATTTGCTAGATCTACGTCAAATTGGATGCCTAGTAATTTAAATTGTGTTGTCCAATGAAAATTCATTTCATGACATAATTTTTCAGTAGAACATTTTTTGCTGCCTATCCAGACTAATTGTGTTTTCGATAAATTAATCTTGAGTCCAGAGATTGTATTAAAATTATTCAATTCATCAATAGTTGTTTTGAGGGATTTTTCTGAGCCATTTAACATTAGTACAGTGTCGTCAGCATATTGAGATATAAGATATTCAGTATCATCTATTACTATTCCTTGTATATTCTTATTACTTTTTATCTTATAGGCCAAAATTTCTGCACACAGTAGGAATAAATAAGGAGAGATCGGGTCGCCTTGGCGACATCCTCTGCTAGGTTTGAACAATTTTGAAAGATATCCAGCTTGTGTGACCGATGATTCTATATTACATTGAAAAGTAGATATCCAAGATTGAATGGATACTCCAAAGTTTAAAAAATCTAAACATTTGTGAATAAATTTCAAGGAAACAGTATCAAAGGCTTTTTCAAAATCAATCATTAACAATACACCAGGGATGTCATTTTCCTCTGTATATTGCATAAGATCATATATCAGTCTAGTATTTTCACCAATATATCTCCCTGGTATGAAACCTGTTTGATCGGGACTAATAATAGTATCAAGCATATTTTTAATTCTCTGAGCAATACATCCAGAACCTATTTTATAAGCAACGTTTAATAGTGTTATTGGTCTCCAATTTTTTAAAAAAAATTTACTTTTACCATCTTTTGGGATACAGGTAATAATTCCTTGTTTCTGTGTGACTGAGAGTTCCTGAACTTTGTACCCATAATTTAGAGATCGAACCACGAAATGTCCTATCTTGTTCCAAAAAAATTTATAGAATTCTGTTGTAAATCCATCACTACCTGGACTCTTATTATTTGCCATATTTTTCACAACTGTTGTAGCTTCTTTAAAGGAAATTTCACCTTCTAAGGAGTCTCTTTGTTTATTATTAAGTGTTTTTATTTCAATGTTTGTTAAAATTTCATTTAGATTATAGTCAGAGTTTTCATCATTTTTATTATATAAATTCTTATAAAAACTTTCAATTTCATTCAAAATTTCCATTTGGTTTGTTATTTCTTTCAAATTCTCTTCCTCTATTAATAGTTTTGGTATTATTTTATTTGTATAATGTCGATTTTCTAAATTCAGAAAATAATTTGTAGGTTTTTCTCCTTCATCTGCCCATTTAGCTCTAGATCTCACCATACTGCCTATAAGCCTATGATTTCTTAAATTTTCCAATTCCTTTTGTTTTTTCATTAATCAGACCTATATTTTGTTCATAGTTTTCTTCTAATCTATTTATTTCTGTTACTATTTTCTTGTCTTTTTCATTATTTCTTTTTTTTATAAAGCTTGAATAAGATATGGTTTTGTCCCTAATTTCCATTAAAAGAGTTTCAAGGAAAAGCTGATCATGTATTGTAAATTGTATTTCAGAATCAGATATAGTGGAAATGCCATTTCTATTATATACGGGCAATGCATAATTTTCTTTGATTTGCATGATTATGGTATTAATGGTTTTAATGTAATCTGAATCATGCAACAAGGAATTATTAAATTTCCATAGACCTTTTCCATGAGTAAATTTTCCAATTTTGAGATAATATTTGTTTTGCGAAAACACAATCATGTTGTAAATTTTTATATGGCAGTCAATGTTATTTTTTGTTATTTATCGAGCTTGCTATAAACACATGCATAGTTTACCTTTTTTAAGTGAGTGGGACATTATCATGAATTGATTTTTCATTCGTTATAATTTTTTATGCCATTTTGACAATATTTAACTACTTACCCTACACACAATCAGCTTTTGTTTATGATATTATAATTTGATATTGTGTGCTTTCGTGTGAATAATATTGAATATAAAGCATTTTAAGTAACGAGCATTTTTTACATGACTAAATTTTCAAAAGTATCCCCGAAGCAGGCATTGCCTAAATTAAAAAATTATGATTACAGTACCGATCAGACCCAACCTAACACCAGAGTAAACCCCAACTAAATCCCGGGTTTACTTTTGGGGTTTACTCTGGGTTTACAATTTGAAAATTTGGGTCTATTCGGGGTTTACTTTGGGTTTACTCGGGGTTTACTTTGTGTTTACTTTGAAATTGCTTTTGAGGTCAACTGTATGCACTGAAGTGTGAAGCAGATTAGTATTTTATCTTACCATCTTACTGCCTGTAATTCCTATCCTTTGTATATTCCGAATACACAGTTAGCGTCTGCTTTCAGTTTACTCTCTGTGTCAACTCTGGGTTTACTTTGGGTTTACTCTGGGTCTACTCTAGTAAACCCGAAGTAAACCCAGAGTAAACCCAGAAAGTAAACGCAGGGTTTAGTTTGGGTTTACTTTCTGTTAGGTTGGGTCTGATCAGTACTGTACGTCATCAAATTTAATTTTTGCTTTTGAAAACTATGGCTTTACTGAATTTGTTTTCCACACTTAATTTCACAAACATTGCTCGGGACAGATATGTTGCAAAAATATGCAACATTTATTCGTTTGAAACATATTTCACGATAAGTAACAAAACGCGGCTATGTTAAGGCTGTCCGAAGCTAAATATATATCGAAAAATGATACTATTTTAATTATCGAAAAATGCTTTAACCGAGTGAGTTTCTTTAAACTTTTATTACATAAGTTAACAGTGGCATCCAACACTATATTTGATGTATTTTTGTGACGTCATATATTTTTCTTAAGCACGTGACGGGTGTATTCTAACACGGTAAATAATCTATAAAAATCGCATCGCCACAAATGAATAATGACATTAAATCAAAAATATTTTTATGAAAAATCCTTCGATAAGTTATGTATTTTGCAGTTCTTGCTGGGGGTTCATATAAATATTTCGTTTATTTCAAATATTGTCAAAACATTTCGCACCGCCATCGAAATTAGGCACATATTTACCTTTTAGGCTCGATTTACACAAAATCGGGTCAATCGGTAGGTTTCCCCCAGCAAGATTCAAAGTGGTACTTATTTTCTCTCCCGATTTCACGTAAAATATACTAAGATTGTTTTTATCTTTCACTTGTGCCAAGCCTTTTTTTAAATGCACATACATATCACCATTCATTAGATTACACGTAGCAGGGGGAGTCTCAAAACCATTAGTTTATGAATAGTTATTTACATATTACGAAGCTTAAAAACTGTTGATTTTTTTATACTCCTTATCGGTGATATTGAATTTAGTATCACTAGTATTTACAACAGTGTCTATGTAAAGGAATGAAGTGGTTTTATTATGCACAATGAATATCACTTATTACGTTACGATACATTCCCTAAAAACGATCGAAAGGAATGCAGATCGTGACGTCAAAGTTAACTATGACGTCATATCTTATGAAGTACAGACAAGTGACTTTCTACATATCGCTGTGAAATTAATCGGGCAGCCTTAACATAGCCGCGAATGCAAACGGCCAAAAGCTTATCCGATCAACAATATTCCTAACAATATTTATTATCGAGAAGAAGTATGTTATATTTCATTAAATACATAACATCTAGACGATTAAGTACGGAACATTTTTAACTCATTTGAACTGCAGTTTTTCAAATTTCTCTAAATACTGAGATCAAACCCAATTTCTTGATTATTCTCTATTTATTCCTAAGTAACAACAAATCAATGTCCGTTGTAGTCCCACTATATCCCCTAGGAATTACTTCTGAACACACTAATTTCTTAACTACCTCAGAATATTAATTTCTCTACATAAGTTTTAGCTTTTCTGTGCAAATGGATTTGAGATGTATTTTTTTAAAAGATGATTATTCTCAATAGGTCTTTGAAAATAAAATATGAACAGATTTTCAACTCTTCAACTCCAAATTATGGCTTAATCATTATTTGAACTAAGTTAAATCTTCGGTACTGAAGGATGTTACCACACAAGTGTTAGTTGTTCTGGCCAAATGGTTTTTGAGGAAAAGATTCCGTAAAATTGGAAAGCTACGAGCAATTACATGTTCATGTTGGAAAGAACGACCAAATGCAGACGAATAACATTTAAGTTATCTTTTAAACATTATTTCAAGAAGGTTTTGAAATTGATTTGCTCTCATTGAGATCCGAAAACTTCGAGATGTGATTTCAGCGCAAGATTAAAAAATGCGAAGAGTACCGACCGCCGTCTTGAACCACAATTTTCAACTTCATTAGGTTTGGTTTGTTTTCCCCAAATTGTTGGTTAAGAGAGAGGTTGAAATTTAAAACGTGTACGGGTACGTTTACGTGTATTATAACTACACGTACACTTTTTTTGTAATTTATCAGTTGAGATTTCATAACTTGTATGATATAAACGTGTACGTAAATTTCGAGCACTTTGTTATTGTAACCTCAGAAATGACGTCATTTACGTTCATTTCGTTTACGTAAAACATGGCCGATGCTTTAGATATTTCATCTTTATGTGAAGACGACGATTTGTTGCTTTTATCTACTCTTTTAAACGAAAACGACGTAAAAGATCCAAGTTTGAATCTTGATGATTTATCTGATGAGCAGTTTTACTCATTTTTCCGCTTTCAAAGGAATGACATTTCTCGTCTTTGCAATGCGTTGTCTCTGCCATTGAAGTTCCTGTGTCCAAATGGTACTCGGGTGACTGCACATGAGGGTATGTTGATTTTGCTCAGACGTTTGTCATATCCGAACAGGTTAGAAGACATGAAACCATTATTTAACCGTTCAAAATCTGAACTGCCGTACATTGCCAACACTGTTCTGGATTACTTGTTCATCAAACACTCTGGAAAGTTAAGTAATCTGAATCAGAGTTGGCTGGATAAGGAACACCTGCGATAGTACGCAGATGCGATATCGGATATCGGCGGGCCGCTTCACCATTGCGATAGTACGCAGATGCGATATCGGATTTCGGCGGGCCGCTTCAACATTGCTGGGGCTTCATAGACGGGACTGTAAGGCCAATATTTAGAACTTCTGTTAACCAAAAACTCGTCTACAGTGGACACAAACGGGTGCATGGCCTTAAATTCCAATCTGTAGTAATACCAAACGGGTTGATTGCCAATATGTATGGCCTTATAGAGGCAAAACGTCATGATTCTGCAATGTTAAGAATAACCGAACTCCTGGCTTAACTTGAGCAGTACATGACAATGCCCGACGGCACGGTTTTCTCTCTATACGGCTACCTTGCCTATCCTTTGCGTGTACATCTTATTACGCCATTCAAAGGAGCCATACTCAGCGACCAGGAGAGGATTTTTAACGGCAGAATGTCAAAACTTTGCTCAAGTGTTGAGTGGACTTTTGGAAAAATTCTCTCTCTGTTTGCCTTTGTTGATTATAAGAAAAACCAAAAGCTGTTCTTACAACCTGTGGCGAAATATTATCTAGTAGGGTCTTTGCTCACCAACTGCCATACTTGTTTGTACGGCAGTGTGACCAGTGAATATTTCTATCTTTCACCCCCTGCACTCGAGGAATACATGTCACGATCTGTATATTTTGCCAATCCGGGGTTTGAGGAGATTTGATGATAGCTTGAATCCAAATTGTTGCAACAATTTTTCATGGTGACTGTAAATGCGTAATAGATACTTGCATTAAAATAAATGTAATATCAGTAAAAACAATAAACATTGTGAAATTTATTGTTCCTGAACTAGTGTTGAGACACAAACAAAGTAAATAGTTTAAAGCTATACACGCTGCCATTTTACTATATCAAGACAAACAAGATATCTGTGAGCCAATGCTCACTAGTGATACCCCCGCTCTGATGTGAATATGCAAAATAAGCAAAGTCGACATTTAACAGAAAGCTGGCATCCGATTGGTACAAAATATATCCCACAATATGGCATGCCTAAACAAATAGTGTGTTAAAATTTCAAGCATCTGCGATAAATAGTTGCTGAGAAATCTTTGAGGAAAATTTGTTTGAAAATTTTGGCTAAAAAAACAAAGTACTCATTTAACAGGAAGTTGACGTCCGATTGGTACAAAAATATATCCCGCGATATGGCATGCCTTAGCAAACACAGTGTAAAAATTGCAAGCATCTGCAATAAATAGTTGCTGAGAAATCTTTGACAAAAATTTGTTTGAAAATTTTGGCTAAAAATAAACAAAGTCATTATTTAACAGAAAGTTGACGTCCAATTGTTACAAAAATAAATTCCACAATATGGCATGCCAAAACAAATAGTGTGTTACAATTTCAAGCATCTGCGATAAATAGTTACTGAGAAATCTTTGACGGAAATTTGTTTGAAAATTTTGGCTAAAAATAAACAAAGTACTCATTAAACAGGAAGTTGACGTCCGATTGATACAAAAATATATCCTACGATATGGCATGCCTATACAAATACTGTGTAAAAATTTCAAGCAGCTGCAATAAATAGTTGCTGATAATTCTTTGACAAAAATTTGTTTGAAAATTTTGGCTAAAAAAACCAAAGTCATCATTTAACAGGAAGTTGACGTCTGATTGGTACAAAAATAAATCCCACAATATGGCATGCCTATACAAATACTGTGTAAAAATTTCAAGCAGCTGCAATAAATAGTTGCTGATAATTCTTTGACAAAAATTTGTTTGAAAATTTTGGCTAAAAATAAACAAAGTCGTCATTTAACAGGAAGTTGACGTCTGATCAGTACAAAATATATCCCACGATATGGCATGCCTATACAAATATTGTGTAAAAATTTCAAGCATCTGCAATAAATAGTTGCTGAGAAATCTTTGACGAAAATTTGTTTGAAAATTTTGGTTAAAAAATAAGCAAAGTCGTCATTTAACAGGAAGTTGACGTCTGATTGGTACAAAAATATATCCCACAATATGGCAATGCTATACAAACACTGTGTAAAAATGTCAAGCATCTGCGATACATAGTTGCTGAGATAAATGCGACAAAAATTTTTGTTACGGACAGACAGACAGACACACACACAAGGGTAAAACAGTATACCCCATCTCCTTCAAAGCGGGGGTATAATTAAAATGTTTGGAAAAAAACCAACGTAAAGTTTACACTTTTGGGAAATTTATAGATTTTTGTTCAATTCCGTTTAAAAGTTATCAACTTTATATTACAATAAAATATGTATCTTTGGACTCAACCAATAAATACCAATTTAAAAAAAAAGCCGGCCTTCATTCTGTTAAGGGGCATCAAGAAAATCGCAAACGATTGGCCTCACGTCGAGATGTTTGCAGCTTTCCTTTTAATTGACAAATAAAATATGGGGAAAAAATTACAGAGTGCTGAAAAATGAATGTACATAGTCTTAGATAATGTAACCTTTAGAAAGCAATGTTAAGCAACACAAAATATACTTTGTAATTAAACACAAGGTTTCTCTTTACGACAATCGATATTGATTGTATTAGTAGTTTCATTTTCATTCTATCTCACTTTTCAAAACTTATATATTTTGGCCTCGTGTATCACTGTCGTGTATCCGCGCCGGTAGTGACATGTTTAGATAACGTGAAAATGGCGTATCCATTGCAAAAACAATGAGTGTTGTGTCCTTTTTTCTATCGACAATGAGGTAAATATTAATTAAAATATCGTAATAATCATTCATATTTTTCTGAAGGTTTTGCAGTTGAAAAACGTGTGCGTTGTTTTTGTTCATCGTTTATAAAAACGACTTATTTGTAGTAATATCAATCGTTAACGTGTCATTTAAACGCTAAAGCTAAGAACTATTTCTAGATTACGTAGATGATATAACACATACTAAAAATCTGAAGCAGCCAAAATTAATTTTAAACATTACACTAACCAACTAAAATCAAACCAATGTCTTTTTAATACATTAATATGTATAAAAATAGCAATAAACTCATGCACCTGCTTAAGAAGTAGTACGGTTTGGATAAATAAATCATTTCGGTTTGGATGCTAATATATAAATTGTGCAAATGGTACGATTTGAATAATTTAAAGTTATAGCATTTTTTATATTTTAGACATAAATAGAGCAGTTTTGCAATTTAACGGTGTGCGACCGAAGATACATCTTTTTAAAAAAATAGTGGATCATTCAATTACACATCATGTAAAAGATGTATATATTTAAAGTCAGATAAAAAGAACTTAATACATGTATATTTACATTATCCAGTGTCTTTGTCTGTGATAACACTACGTATCGATTTCGTACTATATAACCCATAATACAAATGACGCCAAATTGAGGCGCCGGCGGGGTTTGCTTACTTAAATTTAAAGATTTAATCGTACGATGGCCTAAAATTATATAAATATAAGTAATAAGGAATCATTCTTTGAATATTATGAGGTAATCATTTCGGTCGGGGCGTGATCAAATCTATCATAAAGCCCTTCGGGCTTTATTGGATTTGATCACGCCCGGGCTTTATTGGATTTGATCACGCCCCAACCGAAATTATCACCTCATAATACTCAAAGAATGATTCCTTATTCCTTATATACAGACGGTGAATTTTTCTTTCCTGTTCGACATTATATATTAAACGTGATGAAACCAAAATAAAACCCATAACAGGATACCAATGATTAAAAATATCCACGTTATCACGGTTTGTTCTGTCCAGTGTATCTATATATTATACCGTTTCAATTTTAACAGAGAGAAAAATATTTGTATCATTAGATGATTTTACAGACTTTAAACTTTTTAAAGTTGGTATAACTCTGTATTTGACTAATCTCTTTTATTTTTTCACGTTTAAAGCCGATAACGTTATAGAATCATAAAATTATTGAAACTGTCATAAACACATGTTTTTTGTGTCGGTAAAGATTTTGGTAAGGCTGAATCTTTCGATATTGATTTCTAGTATACAACGGACTTAACATACATGTGTATCTGTAAAGCACTCTGTATGCAATTTTTATAAGCCAATTGCAAGTTATTTGGAGCTTGTGTAAAATTGAAATTCAAATTACGGTATATTAAGTTTTGTTGACTTAAATGCACAAGTATTTAACGTGTATGTTTATTTTTTTTAAACAATGTGACTTCATATGTCTATCACATGACGATATCCATTATATTGAAAGCATGCTTTGCAGTGAGGGCATGTATGTCGCCCAGTAGCGATGCTATATTCTCTTCGTAAGGGGATAATTTAAAGAACTGTTCACACTAGATGCGTATCCAAACCGTTTCTATTTTGAAAAACAAGGTCATCCAAACCTGTTCCGTTGTTCACAATTAGTCGACATAAACTGCTTATTTACATAATTTGAACGTAAACTTCTTAGAACTTTAAAGATTTTATATGCTTTTAGATAGATCTGACGATCTTTTTAATGTAAAAGTAGACAATGTAAGCCTTAAATAACACAAAAACTTATCAAGAAGCAAACGGAGCCACCATTTTCACTTTATCCAAACACGTCACTACTGGTGCAGATACACGACAGTGCGTGTATAGCTTTACAAGTAATTAACTTGCATGTAATTTATATATTCAGACATTTGGAAAACAGCTCAAACTTTAATTTCGACTGCTGTTTTTCCATTTCAAGCTTTTGGAGCCTTTCCTGTTTTTCAAGCTGAAACCGCTCTTTTTCTAAATTTAACTGTTCGCGACGAAGCGCAAGCTCATCTTCCTTTGACTGTCTTTCAAGTTCCGCCTTTTCTTTCAAAAATGACATAACTGCTGATTTCTATGGCATTTTCTTCAGGTTTTCGTCTGTTTGACTAAAAGCAAAGACAATCAATACCATGAACAACATCTAGATCTAGCAAAGATATACCAATATACTGAACTAATACATGTATTACGCTGAATGATTAATCATGATAAAAAAAATCTAAATATCTCTCTCTCTCTCTCTCTCTCTCTCTCTCTCTCTCTCTCTCTCACTTACCACTTTTTGAGGGTGTCAAATTGTCAAGAGCACGTTTTCTGATATCTTTGCACAGAACCTCTTCTTTAGTAGCTTTTGATTTGTCATCTTTCTTTTTCTCCTCTTCATCATTTGCCAGGTCTAAGATTTCGTCAAGGAGAATTTCCTTTTCCCCATACACTTCATCTACACCCGACCTGAGTAAATATTTAAAAATGTCATTTTTTCTGTTTAACAATCCTTTTTTCTCAAATTAATTTTTTGTTACATAACAAAATGAGTAGTCACTTTCCTCCACCCCCCCCCCCCCAAAAAAAAAAAAATAAATAAACAAACAAAATATATTGTAATTCCGATAATTATACTTTTTTGAGCGATGAACTAGTCGCCTTTCTTCTTTGTTCTATGAGTAGAACGGTCCTCTCCCTCACTCTTCTCGCATCAACACTCATAGGTAAAGCCAACGATATTTCTAGCCATTTCCCTCTGTCCTTAAATGGGTTTCTACTAATGACCTCTCTACAAAGGAGCAGATAATATTGCTATATGAAAAAAATATAATTTCAACATTCAGCAGTAGAGAAAATATTCTATATAAAGTCGCGATCGCTTCACAACCTCCTTCTAATCAGACACGGAAGTTCATACATAATGTACATGAATTTAGGTTGAAAAACGTGTAATACTTTATGATGGAGGTTTCATTTAAAGATTTTTTTGAAAATGTGATATATCCTAAACGGTTTAAAATTTGACCCGTTGTATTGTTTTTAGATGGCAGTAATCAATTATAAAATAACTATTTAACTTCGCTAATCATGCGCGGATGTAGAGGGGGGGGGGTCCGGACCCCCCTGGAAAAAGGAAAGATACATGTATTAAATCTACATAGTAAAATTATCGCAAATATGCCTCGCCCCCCCCCCCCCCCCCGGAAAAACACATAATTATATGCTTTGCAAAGGGGTCTGAAGCGGAAATATTAAAAGTGATATTGAAAATTGCAGTTATATAGATATAGTCCCCCCCCCCCTCTTCCCCACGCACAAATTAGGAATTTCATGATTATGGGACTCTTTTTTTTTGGCAGGTATGATTTTTTTTTTTGTGAGTTAAAGGTATACTACGTTATTTTTTTTTTGGTGTCAATTGATATGGTATGACCCCCTGCCCCCCCCCCCCCCCTTTCCAACTACATGTCACACTTTCAAAAATCGCAGAATGATACAAATTCCATCAACATTACAGATACACAATTAATCAAATAATTCATAAATAAAACATTAAATGACTATTTCTGTATTTACGGATCATACAAATGTATTATGATATGAAAGGCAATTGATGATTTTTAATGCCTCTCGACGCAGTTTTGTGACATGAATTTAGAACATAACTATTTACTACTGGCATTACGGTTCATAACAATCCGAATTTGACAATTCAAACCCTGAGTATATGACTCCCATATGAAAGACATGAAAACATTCCTGCAACACATTGCTGTTTTGGGGTTTTGTTTTTTGTTTTTGGTTCAGTTTTTATAGCAGCAATAATATTTGGAATCCCCTCACCAATAGCAATGATAATTGGAGGAGGGTTCAAAATATCGCAGCCAGAATATTGCAAACTCCCTCTCCTTTAGCAATGAATAATGGAGGGGAGGGGGTTTCAATATAGCGCAGCCAGAATATATGGAACCACCTCTGAAATCATAATTGGAAATAGGAGGAGGGATTCAATATATCGCGGCCATGATATTTAACCCTCTCTCAATTACTAATGAAATTTAGAATATTTCAATATTTTGCGGCAATAATTTTTTTAACCCCCTCTCCAATAGCAATGAAAATTAAATCATATTCAATATTTCGCGGTCATAATATTTTAAACCCCCACTCTAATAGGAATAAGAAATAAGAGGGGATTCAATAAAAAGCGGCCATAATATTTTGAATATTAGAAGAAGGTTTAGTATATCGCGACTGTAGTATTTGGAACCCCTTCTCCAATAGCAATGAAAATTGGAAGTGGGGTCAATATATCGCGGCCATAATATTTCTTAACCCCCTCTTCAACATGAATTGGAAATAGAAGGGGTGGGGTTAATTGTGGCCAAAATAATTTTAACCCCCCACCATTAGCAATGAAATTCAGAGGGGGTTCCATACATTTTGGCCATACTATTTTGAACCCCCTCTTCAAAACAAATTGGAAATAGGAGGGTGGAGTCAATATATCGCGTTCATAATATTTTGAATCCCCTCTCTATTTGAGGCGAGTTCAACATTAATTTAGATCCCGGGGTTCAATATCTAATGAACGTGGGGGGTGGGGGGGGTGGAATGAAGAAGTTTGACCCGGGTTGAAAATTGACCCAGGAGTTTTTTTTAACGTCAAATATTGAGACCAGAGGGGTTGAATAACGATACTGCTCCGTTGAAAGTTGACCCGCGTTGTGGAATTTTGATCATGAAACCGGTTCTAAATTTAACACCGCATAAGTATAAATTAACGAATTAATATCTATACCTTGGATTTATTTAACACCAAATTTACAGTTTTATTCATTAGATTAACATGTTTACATATTTCAAATTGGACAAAAAAATGAAACCTTTGAAGATTATTTCTCAAATTTAAATATTTTAAACCCGTCAAATATATATTGAGTATTTTATTCATAGCGAAATGTTCGCCTATGATTGCTGTTTTATGGGATATCTTTATTTCAAATAGAATGTTTTTAAATAAGAATATTGGTAAACGTGGTTACATGATAAGCTCCTTCAAAGCTTCAAACAGTTTTTTTTTATCTAAATATGTTCTGGATAGGAGTAAAAATATAAGGATATAAATAAAATATGAAATTTTGCAAACGCCATATTATTTATTTTGGTTTTACACTTATCTAGTAGATTGAAATTTTCATATTGTTCATATTAAGTTTTTGTAAAAGGTGTAATACAAAATACATGCATGACATATTGTGATTTTTGTTCTTGCACACACTCAGTTTGTAAAAACTGTGGTTATCTAAATTTTTACCAACCCAGTAAAAAAACCCAAACCCAGAAAATAACAAAATTACAATATGACGATGCGTTTACACTATTCTATTTGCATAAGTTTTCTTAGGAGAAAAAAATAACCAGCAATCATCTTTTTTTTAAAATTAATTTCCCCTGACATTTGTTAGATATTTGAGACATGTTGTTAATGTACATTTTAATGCATACTCTATTTCAGTGTTTTGTTTTGCTGTAAAAAAGTGCTATTAGGATAAATCAGGACTTAACTCAATGTATTTTTTTCCTAGGTATAATAAACCATTCTGCTTCATGGAATATATAGCAAGCTAGCAACCCTAATTTTTTGTACAGGATTACAATAACGTAATTTTGATTCTATGGTTTCGAAATAGTTTTGATCACAAAAACTTAACAGAAGTTTTAATTGATTATTTCAATGAAATGGTAAATTACATTTTTTTAATAAAACAATAGTACATGGACATGAGGTAGAGGATCATGCTACAAGGTCAGAGTAGGTGTTGTACCGTCCTATCACACGCAAAGGCTAAGGGTTTATATTTTTTATAATGAGAAAAATATATAACGTCAGGTGAATGTACACGTGGTTAATAAATATGAAAATTAAAAATAATAAGATCAATTGTAATATTTTTAAAAAGAAGTATGCATAATAATGCAGAAAGTAAGTTCGTGCTTCAAAATAGTTTATCTTTCAAGTTTACGAAAAAATATTGTTAAGTAGAATACATTAAATAAAAAATTGTTGACAACGTGTCCGATAAAAACATGACAACTTTTCATTTATATTTTTCAGGTTTTGCCCTCTACTTAATAAACCCGTTTTAAATATTATTAACAATAATTAATACAGTGGGTATATATTTTTCTATTTAAGAAAAAAAGAACTTCAGGTGCCCATCAATAACAGTCAGTATTTGTTGTCAAGTTAACATTATAATTAATTAAGAGACAATAATTATATCCCGATAAAGGGAAAAGTGAAGGTTTTTGAAATTGTAAATATAGACATCAATCTGTATTCTGTTCTAAAACACTTCAAAACAAATAACCCATTTTCTTTAAGCTACAAAAATAAAAAGACAGTAAAAACGTAAAGACTAATAAAAAATCTGTCCTTTTTGACTTTTTATTTCTGTCCAGAGAGGGAATGAAAATCAATTTTATGACTAAAATATAAAAAGTTCTCAGTCTTAATATTAAATGATTGTAATTGGACAAATCAATCTAAATTAAATCAGCAACGTCCGCCTATGTATCCGATCGACAGACTGAGAGTTTTCAAACTGAAACTTTCAAGTATGTACATGAATACATGTATGTACATTGTACCTTTAAACCGTGTAAAGCAAGTTCCAGTTCAGTTCAAAGACAGTTCAAAATAGTTGGTGTCAACTTTCAACAGGGTTAATTTTCAAAGTGTTGCGGTCATCAGAGTTTAGAAACATCCTTTTCAAGCTGTTGAAAAATAACCCCGGATATAAATTTTACGACTTTTGATCTCAATATTCAACGTTGAAAAATATCTGCTAGCTAATATGATCAGCATTATCTGCTGGTCATTTTACAAATTGATAATCAGAAAAGAAACAAATCACATCACGCAATATTAAAACAAATCAAAGCGCTTGTAAATATTGACATTATATGTATATTAAAAAATAATTTTGTTGTTACAAAATAGCTGTTATGATGAACTACGTACAAACAAACCACATAAAATAAACGGCAGAATAAAGGGAGATGACTCCGTAATACTTAAACATCGTACACACTTTAAGTTCTCGATCTCAAAATAGTATTGGGTAAACTTTCAGATCTAAAAACCTATATATAGAACTGATTCGAAATAAGCTGAAAATTATTTGAATTTGTTTAATTTTCTTACAGGGGAATTTGATTTATAAAAAGAAACAACCATAAATATTAGATTTTAAAATCCAGTATATTAGGAAGACTGCATACATAACGAGAAAACAAAAACGAAAGTATCCTTTTACAACTGAGAATTCCATTTTGATTTTTTGAAAATATAGGAATTTATGTTAACCTCCTTCGTAGGAAGAATAATCCAAATCCAGTAATATTCAATCCCCCCCCACCCCCCCCCCCCCAAAAAAAAAAATAAATAAATAAAAAAATTAGTAGTTTTACTTCCTGTAATTGAGACATGCGTTAAAATTTGAATTTTTGAAGTGTTTTTATATGTTTACTGCTTCCTTGTTAATGCAATACAGGCACATCTACCGTCTGTTCTATACATTATGTCTCTGTGGTTGAATCAGAGGGCCTGAAACATAACATAGCTTTATTATCGGTGTTTTACTTTGAGAAAGATAACTTTTCACGTTTTTACCTATCGTAAAAATCGGCCAAACTTGATAACAGTTCCGTTGGTTTTAATATTTTTACAACAAACAGAAAGGTAAGTTAATATTTTTCATGTTTTTATTGAAAATTGAGTTTAATGGACTTATAAAATCTGCAATCATTCAGTTTCTTTAATTTGTACAATCAAGCTAGTTTCATTTACCTGTCTATAATCGAACTATAAAAAAAGTTATAAAAAAACTTTCCTTATTCACTCTCAAATTGAATGTTTGACATTGGGTTTGCAAATATGATTTTTAGTTCAGAATCAATGAGGGTTATTCCGATTTCCCATAAACTAGAGTTATCGTTACTTAAAGAGTTATCTTCCACTGATAGCAGGTATGATTAAATACTTCCGTTTAATTAATCATCAGAGCGGAAGTTTACACATACACTTTTTTCGTCAACAACACACTCAAAATTACATGTATCTAAAATATTTTTTTTTCTAAATAACGTATTACTTGAACAACAAAATGCAAAGAATGCATTAAAGAAAAACTATTTTTAATTCTTCCAGACGTTAAGATCATAAGGTTTTGTCTGTGATAATTGCACAAATTCTCCGTGCTAAGTTAAACGAAATATTGCGTTTTGTGTCGGAAGGGTGGCATGATCTAAAATCCAGATATTGGTGTATGCCTGTGGGCTTACAGCAATCGCAACTTCTTGGGCCTTTCCGGAAAGCTCGGAAAAACACCTCTAATGTATAAACTAGGCGTCCATGACAACCCCCCTTTTTATAAAACTTGATATAAATACAACACATTTTACGATCTGCTTGTGAGCTAGACTTCATTAAAGTAAATGATATATCCTAAAATATAACATACAACAATGTCTAACCGATACTTATTTTAATGGGAGGCGACTCCATTTTGTATAAAATTCTAACATCCGGTGACGCTAATACATTCGAGGTGTTTTTACGAGCTTGCCGGAAAGGCCCGAGAAGTTGCGATTCGGCTAACAGTAAATCCGTAGTTATACATGACCCTTTTTTTATAATACATGTACGTAGATCTATGGATGGAAGTTTTTTTTGTCACTCTTCTCCATCGTAAATTGTATTGATTCATTTAAAGGTATAAGTGGCGTATTTTTTCATGCTGAGAAATATTTGATTGATTGATTTATTTAAGTTATACAAAAATATATCTTCACATTAAATTGCACAGTTTATATCATTCGGGTTAAAAAGATAGAAAAATAATTAAATAATTACTATAATATTATTGTAGAGTCGCTAATAAATCCAGTATTTGAATAAACCCCGCCTTAAATCGGTCACGTGATGCCACGCTCAGTCTAACACAACAACGATGGCGACGACGAGAAAGATATATGTACCGTTAAGTTTGACAGATTAAGCAAAAAACGAAAAAAAAAGAGACAGACTGACAAGGATTAGAACAAAGGGAAGATTGTCATCGGAGACTATGTAGAATGATGGAATAGGAATTAAAGCCGAAATAAACTGACGTTTTTATCATGAAGTTGTAGGGGTTTTGCTAGTCAGGTTCGTACGTACTCCATGTGTTCTATGTCTTTATTTTATAAGTTATAAACCGCAAGTACAGATTTTTTTTTTAATAAATAATAAATAAACACTCTCACTATATGCATCCCTCAAGGAAATGGGGGGGGGGGGGGGGTGCACTTATTTTACCGTGTCGTTGATGTTAAAATCGTGTTTCATCTTTATTACACATAATAGCATTTTGTATCTTTCTAAATTAATGAATAACGGAACAATGATGTTTCAGGTATTATCTGATATAAGGATTATCTACCTTAAGACATGAAAAACGTGATTCTAATTTGTAAACACACCATTCTTCCATCGTGTTTTCAATACTAGGTTTTCCCGCACTCATGCGCAGTGGTGTTACAAATGGCGGATCACATTAATATTAATCAGACGTGTAGCAAAGTTTAGAGACAATTAAATAAAGAACATGTTTTACGGGCCAAGAGTTTGTGAAACGTCTAATTATAAGAAGCACGCTGTATAATTTTACTCTAAATACGCCACTTATACCTTTAAAGTATTTAGTAATGAATGAAATTTCTCTAAGTAGTCCTCCCCTTTAGTCGAGAAAATGAAACAGTCGTCAAGATAGCGTTTCCAGTTTGATCCTAGATAGGTACAAAGTTCGGCATCAAACACTTCTGATGTTCTTTCAAAAAATGCATTCTCTAAATACCCCATTACTAAGGTAGCATATGTGGTTGCAACTTTAGTCCCCATAGCGGTACCTTTTATTTGCAAAACTAATTCGTCAAAGCAAAAGTGATTGTTCTCCAAAACTAATTTTAGTCCTTCGAGTATGAATTCTAAAGAAAAACCGAGCATTTAGAATATTCAGATGTCTGTCTTTCCAGTTATTAAAGGTCTCTAGTCCTAATGTATGTGAGGTATTAGTATAAAGACTAGTAACATCGAAGCTGACGAGGATTGTTTTAGGATCAGGAATATAGTTCCGAAAATTCATATCATCTCTGGCATAACAGATTATATATATATATATATATATATATATATATATATATATATATATATATATATATATATATATATATATATTTATATTATTTTCATGCATTGGTTCTTTTCATCGAAGTATAAAATGCGAGTTAACCTGTACTCTCTAAAATAAAACTCGGATTGACATGTACTTTCTAAATATAGATAAGGGAAATTTTGCTCAAATGTTAAAATGAATATGATTGGCTGGCTTGATTCACCCCCACCAATCAAATCTCTCTCCGCGTAAACAAACAACAAAGGTGGAAGTTGCAGACGTTAAAGTAAAAGGTCGTTTTCGAGTCGAAAGCGGAGATTTCGTAAATTTCGAGTGCGAGAAGTTAGACGACTTGCTAGCTTAATTTTTCATGGAAGCTAGAACGAAGGATGAAGATATGTATAAAAAGACTTCGAAAATAATATAACGAATGTAGCCCTTTCAATCGGTCGATCCATAGATATATCGGCTTTACAGAAAAGCATATCGACCTCGCACTTCGTGCTCGGTCGATATGCTTTTCTGTGAAGTCGATATATCTATGGATCGACCTCATAAAAGGGCTATATATATATATATATATATATAATTATATAATTATGTATTTTACAAATATTGACTGGGGTGAGGGCAACATTGATTATATTAGCCCCCAAGGGATGAAATATTGCCCGACGCGAAGCGGAGGACAATATTTTCGTCCCAAGGGGGCGAATATAATCAATGTTGCCCGAAAACACAGTCAACATTTTGTTTTGTTATATGAAGAAACACGCCAAAAGTTAAAAAAGTAATTGAAAACAGATCGCCTTAATTTTCTCAGCTTAACAAAGAATTCATGAATTCATTTTTGTTCAAAGTTTATTTCCAAAATATCCTTAGCATCAAACGGTCACTGGTGATATTCCACCGCCTTTAAGAATTAAAATACAAATGATTTTACTTCACAGTAATTCGCAAATCCTTATATCCGTTATGATAGCAAACCGTCGCATTGCGCGTCCGTAGTTTACTTGCCTTGACCGACTGTCTATTATGACGTCATTTTGTTTTAGAGTCGCGAAGAGTTATATACGTCATCGTTTACGAATCAACAAATCAGAGGCGATTATTTGAAATAGAGGGGATGTTCTCTAGATAATATTCCTAGCCGGTCAATATCAAAAAAATATTGACCGGTCAATATTTTTCGGACGAGCTAATATTACAGTTATTGACTATTTGTCTATACAGAGTTATATAGTGAGAATATACTACTGAATATAACAAATATATATATATATATATATATATATATATATATATATATATATATATATATATATATATATATATATAAACACAAAGAAAAAGTCCAATGCTCAAACAACTTTTATCTATAGCGCTTTCGCTCTTCAGTAGATTAGAGTAGAGTAGAGTAAACAAGAACATTATGATGTCAATCTCGTGACGTTAGGTAGGCAACGTTATACAAACAAAGCGTTGAATATGTGATTATGACGTCAAAACATAGTAACGTCAAAATATTATACAGTTCATAAAAAGAGTCAACACAATTATAATCATAAAAGTCCATTGTCTCTATCATTTTAATTGTGTTATTATTATTATATATATATATATATATATATATATATATATATATATATATATATATATATATATATATATATATATATACACGCAGTTGACATTGGTACATGAATCTAACCATCTACTGATTGTCATCAATTCAGACAGCTGTGTCTGTCTTGCAGGATTGATAATTAATTACAACTATTTCAATTATATAAAAAAACAAGTGAAAAGCTGTCAATGTGACAGCAAACCGGGTTTTCTTTTATGAGAACCGTATCCATAATCCATGTCAACCCGTATCTAGTGAAATGGATAATGTGAAAGGTTACCCTATATGCAATATTTTGCCAAAAATGACTAAGTTATCCGTACAATGAGGGTACCCTATATGCAGTTTAACTCCAAAACTGTAGGAGGAGTTATCCGTACAATGGGGGTACCCTATATGCAATATTTTGCCAAAAATGACTAAGTTCAAAAGCTGGTATTTTTTTCATAAATAATCGGAAATCTAAATCCTAGCAATATGCACACCTCTGATATATGTACAATTGATCTGCAATAAAACAACTTCCTATCTTGAAAATGTAGGAGAAGTTATCCGTACAATGAGGGTACCCTATATGCAATTTTTTGCCAAAAATGACTAAGTTCAAAAGCTGGTATTTTTTTCATTAATTATTGGAAATCTAAATCCTATCAATATGCACACCTCTGATATCTGTACAGTTGATCTGCAAAAGAACACTTACCTATCTTGAAAACTGTAGGAGGAGTTATCCGTACAATGAGGGTACCCTTTTGGCAGCCGCCCGCCCGCCATTTTCACCAATTTAATAACAAGATTTTTCCGTTGGAAAACCCGGTTTAAAACAATTTGTCATATTTAAATAAATATTTTAGGGTTAAGTAGGATGACAGCGTTGAAACAAGATTTTAGTGCTCCATAATAGATTTCATCGAAATTCTAAATCAAATTTGAAATACAAGACAAATTTGTTTTTTGTTTAAAAAAAATCAGTTTAAATCCTTTAAAGAAGGCTGCATACAAATTATTGTTTTTAGCTTACTGATCTGAAAGCTCAAGAGAGCTATTCTGATCACATTTTGTCGATCTTTCATCCGTCTGTAAACTTTTTACATTTTCAACATCTTCTTTAGAACCACTAAGCCAATGTCAGCCAAACTAGGCAAAAACGTTGTGTAATGTAAAGACCACAACCCTTTACCAGAGGAGATACTTAGCTATTATTAAAAATTTTCTCAATTTTCTCAATTATTATTGAAAATCTTCTCAAGAACTAATAGACCAAGAAAGCTGAAACTCCTGCGAAAGCATCCCCAGGTAGTGAAGATTTATCGATTCAAAGTTGTGAAGCTCGTGACCGTCAGGGTCCACAATGTGTGTTAAATTTTATACACACGAATATATCAATTGCATCTTTAAAAATCTTCTCAAGAACCATTTTCCCAAGAAAGCCGACGCCTTTGTTAAAGCATTCTCAGGAAGTCTAAATTCAAAGCTTGTGAAATCATGACCTCTGAGAGTAGGTTGCTCGTGGGGTGCCAATGGGAGTCGAATTTTTCCATATGTATATTCAGAGTTAATCTTTAAAATTATTTTAAGAACCATTTGGCCAGGAAAGCTGATACATGTGTGAAAGCAACCTTAGGTAGTATAAAGTCAAAGTTGCAAAACTCATGAACCACAGGAGTAGGTGGGAGGGGGGGGGCACAATTGGGAGGTCTGATTTTTTAACATAAGAATATATTGTGTATATCTTTAAAAATGTTCTTGTTAAGAACCATTTTGCCAGGAAAGCTGAAACTCGTGTGGGAGAATCCACACAGAATGTAGATTTAAAGTTGTGAAAATCATGTGTGAGCCACAATGGGGGGGGGGGGGGGGGGGGGATGGCAAATTTTAACATAGGAATTTATGAGGTAAATCTTTAATAATCTTCATCCCAAGAACCATTTGGCCAGGAAAGTTGAAACTTTGATGGGAGAATCCTCAGGTAGTGTTAATGCAAAGTTGCGAAAATCATAACCCCAGAAGTAGGGTGGGGCCATAATTTGGGAGTCGAATTTTTACATAGAAATATATCAATTAAATCTTTAATAATCTTGTCAGAAACTAACCAGCCAAGAAAGCTGTAACTTATGTGTAAGGATCCCCAGTTAGTGTAGATTCAAATTTGTGACAATTATGACTCTCAGGGTTAGGGCGAGCCAAAATCGCTTCCATATTTTTACATAGAAATTCTCAGAAAGCAATAAGCCAGGAAAACTTAAACTTGTGTGGAATCAGTCTCATTGTGTAGCAGTGTAGATTCAAAGTTGTTAGAATTATAACCTTCGGGTGTACATGTAGGGTAGAACCATAATGGGGGTCGACTTTATACATTAGAATATATAGAGAAAAAAATATTTTAAAAAAATCTTCTCAGAAACCAATCAGCCAGAAAAGTTTGTTAAAATCATGATCCTCGGGGGTCAGGAAGAGGTCCCAACGGGAAGGGGGACACATTTCTCATAGGAAGAACCTTTTGCTCAGAAAAGATGTAACTTTAGTGAAAACAACTTTAGATAGTGTAGATTCAAACTTGTTTAAATCAAAATCTTAAGGACTATGATTGGACTACATTGGAGAGACGATTTTTCTTTGTATACACTCCATTGATTATATAACAGATTAATACTGCCACAAAAGTATGTGTGTGGGTGTGTTTGTGTATATGAACATGGTGTAGCATTTAATGAATACCGTGTCCATGTGTTTCACATGATAAAAATAGAAATAATCTTATGACTTATTTCCAATAGAGGATTAGTCATTTTTTAAGCAAGCAAAATCTACATTGAAACCCCAGTTTCAGCAGCGCGACCACAGGTTTGTAAATGTATATTTTAGTTAAGATAAAATATTTTAGCTTAATAATTTTTTGAAGGGTTTTTTGTATTTTTAACGACAGAAACACATTATATCCTAGTTTTAGAACTCTTAGGAATACATGTCATGATTTGTTATATTTTCATATTTGCTTTTCTTCTCTGAGGCTATAGACTACGATGCTGTTCATTTTTTATAGTTTTGTTTTAAAGAAACCTAGACACGATTTAAGCAGAAAAATATCAATGCAATTTTCTTCATTTGTAATAACTAGAATGGTTAATATGCGTATTTGTAATGCTCAATTAAAATTTCGAAGACAAAAATCAAGTTAAAAGCAAGATACAGAGTTTGAAATTATTTGTTAATATGTAAACATTTCTCGAGTCGTGTTAATGTTCATATGTGTTCTCTTGGTATAAGTTTCAATCAAATGTCCCTTTGTCGTTGATTTATTACTTATTAACACCTTAACTCGGTTTATTTTGCTTTCCATGAGTCATTTCATGAGTCATTTCATCAAATATTTGGTAGTATGTCTTCTTTACATTATTTTCAAATAAAACGACTAAAAGACTCGAGCTTTGTTTACATACACATGACTTCTAGACGCGTCTTGCTTGTATTTTGACTTATAACGTGCAAATTTAGTTAACCAATATATACATAAAAACAAAATCCTGTCGGTCCCATTAATTATTATATAATCAGAAACTAAAAACTAACGAGCTGAATATGAAACTTGAATATTTTATTTGGTTTCCTACCCTATTACAGGAACCCCCCCCCCCTAAAAAAAATTCTTTATAGCTTAACCGCGATTGAGGAGATATATATATATATATATATATATATATATATATATATATATATATATATATATATATATATATATATATATATATATATAGTTTTCATTTTTTTTTCCAAAGCTTTCGTTTTCTCACATTCATGTGATGTGAGTCAAGGACTATTTATAAATGTTTCTTGTCATGTTCTGAACGTTGTGTTTGTCTGTCATTGGAAATTAAAAATAGACATTTTCAATTTTGTTCTGAAATTTGTAGTAGTGTATATTACAGACATCCAAGCCTTCTAATAGTTAAAGTCACAGGACCGATATTTGTTATGATTGATAAAATGCTTGAGGAGCAGAACGTAAACAAATCTCAAGCCAATGAAATCCTGAATTGAAAAAAAAATAACCTTAGATCATTAAAGGGAAATGCCGGGATTTACATGTATATTTCTTCTTATTTGCGTAAAAGCGACATACGTTATTTGAATATACACATCCTGCCAATCAAGATCAAATAAATTTGTTATAAAAATCATGATTTAATTAATGGTTGTATTTACAAAGATAAAGTGATTAAATACACGGCCAATTTATACCTATTATTAAAAATCTGTTTACAAAAAAATAACTAGATATTTTTTTTCTTAGATAATTTTTAATGCCTTTAAACTATGTTCTATATCGATGTAGAAGTGTTATAGCACATAACATTATAACATTGATTGAGGTCTTTTTCCTCTGTCATCCATCCACATTTTTTCGGACTGGGAGCTACAAACCTGCAGCTGCTTGTGAATATACTGTTTACTATAAAGCAGCTACTTAATTTTGTAAGATTATCGTCCATACAGAATATATTTAAAAATATTTTATAATTAAAACTCTTCCAGCTCATATAAAATCAAATTTATCCGACCCGCCCCGAGAAATCCAATTTCCGACGAAGAAACAACATAACTTCAAAAACATAAACATACTAGTATACTCTCTTTTTTTTTTTTATACATGAACGTCTTCCTGTTCAGTCCAGTTTCAATCATACCTCAATTTTTTTTCTAAAAATAATATCGGTATTTTCGATAGAAAAGATGTCGTTTCGTTCATTAAAATCTTATTACAACAGTTTAGCTGAATATTATGTTTATTTTTTGTCCATTCCGGCCATTACGGTATGCCTTTTTCCGCAGCAAGGCATTCGCCATATAAGGTCATGTCAAAATTCGACAAACTTGTAGACTTTACATTTGTCAATTTGTATTGTGTCAGATGTGCTATTGCCGAGCCTAAAATTACAAATGCAGAAACTACGGATTAAAAGTGTGCAAAGTTGAAGGTTTAATTAACTAATGTAAACAATAAAGTTGCAAAATGTGCATCATGCGAAGGAACTGAGTCAAATCATACACGTGTTTTATAGGTAACACGATCAGAATTACACATATTCATACTCAGGCTCAAACATGTTCAGATTTACAATTTTACATGTCTAGATTTTTGAACACGATTACCCTCCATATTAGTGTACATATGTACTACATTTAAAAAAAACCCCGATATATGTTCAAATAAAAGCAATTATAATAATAATGATAATAATAACGTTGACATTGCTTCTTATATTTTATCACCCATGTGACGTTGTCGTTGGTTTGGTTGATTGTTCATAATACACATACGCAAGTTTAAATCAACCTATTACAAGTATTTAAAACATTTAAGAGGTGCAAACCAATGTTACGTTAAATATAGATTGTTTTTAATTTATTTTTTTTAATTATCAGATTTAATAATATTTATACCTGTCTGTCTTAACCACATAAACAATAACACCCTATCAAGAGTAGAATATGTCATTTATTACAATAAATGACAGTAAACAAACATAATCTAAAGCTTCACATATTGTTAAAATTATACACATGTAATATTACAGATAATGTATTATACAAATTGCCAAATCACAATTTTTGCACCTGAGAACAATGGGTGTGTAATCTACATATAACATATTATGCTAGTAAACATTGCATGTTTGGCATATACAAACAACCCAAATCATATGGCAAACTTGGTAAAAATCTGGAAAAACTGGGCGTTAAAAGCCCATCTAGTAAACATGGCACATTGGTATTAAAAAAAAAAGAAGACCAAAACATTTACAAACTTGGACTAAATTTGGAAAAAAATGGGCATCATAAAAAGTATAACAAGTAAACACGGCATTTGAGGTGGGGAGGGTGCTGGGAACTCAAAATCGACTTTATTTAAAAATATTGAAACTAGAATGCGCATGTGCAGTCAGGAAAGATGTAATTGGGATGCTATAAATACCCGGAAATCCCGACTATGTGCATCATATACATAACCACAAGGCAACATATATAAATGCTTTATTGGCATAAATCATTTGTATACCTGTCTAGCTTTACCGCATCAACAATAACAGCCATTTAAGAGTAGAATAGGTCATTTATTACAATAAATAATAAATGACAGTAAACAAACACAATCAAAGGCTTCACATATTGTAAAAGTTACATACATGTAATAATAGTTCAAATTGCCAAATTATAATTTTTGCACCTGAAAACAATAAGTGTGTAATCTACATGTAACATATTATGCTAGTTAACATTGCATATTTGGCATATAAAAAGGAAGCCCTAATCATCTGGCAAACTTGGAAAAAATCTGGAAAAAGGGGTCGTTAAAAGTCCATGTTAAGAAGCTACGCGGCATTTGTACGAATGAATATCAAGTAACATAAGTGAACAAATATCGACTTGCTTGTAAACGTGCCCATCATCAAAACAAAAACAATAAAAAGAAATGTACATTTATACATAAAAAAGCCACCACCATTTGACTGAAGACAAGTGTTTTTAAAGTATCAGCCCCTGTCTGATAAGTGTCTTAACCTACTTTACAAAAACCCACCAGTCCTTGCCTGAAGGCAAGTGTTCCAAAGTTATCAGCCCCTGCCTTATAACAGGTGTCCTCACTTATTAAACATTCATCAGCCCCTGACTGATGACAGGTGTTTTGAAACTGAATCACAGACTGCAGATGTCTCATAGTTGAAAGGTGGAAACACTTTTTAAACGCATTTGACTTCCATCTCCCCATGTGTTTGATTTAAAGTTTTGAAAAACCTCGGACAGCTGCCTTGGTGGCAGCGCCAATTAAGAAACTATGAGTTTGGTATTAATGCAGGTTAAGATTACAGAAAAATAGAGCTAGCCGAAATTGCTCTGTGAACAATTGTCTCGAAACTGGGACCCCATCCATGAAGGAGAATAGTGGTTGAGATGGTAAATCATGCTTTCTTATACTGAGATATTGCATTACAGACTTATGTGGACAAAGATTTGAATCTGTTTTGTTTTGCAGAAGTGCGGAATGGTTATCTCTATATATATATTGCTCATGTTGTGCAATCTGATTCGATAGTTTAGGTTCCAAATAAGATGAAGTGTTGCGTTGAACCAGAGGTTTTATTGATTTCCCCAATACGTAAGGAAGCACAAAATGCTACAAAGAACATAGACACTCAGTGAAACATGAAGATGCTGTGTATTCCAAAGCTAGAAGAAAACGTTTTAGAATACTGAGAGTTATTAGGAGTTTGATTATGTTTTAACTTTTTGGAACCCTTGTAACAATTTTTTTAATAATGAAATGTTGTGTGATGTCAGAAAAATGTCCTAGCTGAAAGATGAAATTTAAAGCCGATATTAAATTTCATACTGTAGAAGCAGCTGATCCCTGAAGATAGCAGTGAGCAATAAATGCCGAGGGGTGCTGTAAAGCCAATGGAAAAGGAGATTTATTAAAAACAAAATTGGACAAAGTGTTTGTATGATTGGAATACCGACTTGTCAGCTGAAGTAGTTAATTTGCTGAGTTGGCTGGGAAGTTATAATCAGCAGCTTGACTTAAATCCTTGTTAGGGAAAGAGGAACTGGTGTCCGTTCTTTGTCCAAATGGGGAAACCTGGTTTTGAATTCTGAGACCTGTAACCTAGAAAGCAGATACATTGGCTACCCCTTGAATATGTTTTGCATAGAAGTTTATATTATGTGTAAGGGACAGAAGCATTAAACGTCTCATTTATTGCATAAGTTTTGGATCATTTGATGTTTTTTTATTAATAATCTGAACTACAGCCAAATTATCTAAGTGAAGTTCAAGTACAACTATAGTTAAATTTTTTGAGGTAAAGCTCCACATTTCTAGAGCAATTACAATGGGTAAAAACTTATGTACCGAAATGTGGTACTGTAACCAATCAGGTGTAAAAGGGTGAAAAACCGATTCCTTCCAAATGTTCCCCCAAAACCTAAATTGCTAGAGTCTGTGAATAGGTGTAGGGAAGAAGAGGAGTGTGTTATATCTGATGGGAAAAAACCCTTACCATTAAACTATTCTAGAAACACAGCCCAAGCTTTTAGATCTGCCCTTGCTTCCAAGTTAAGCTTTCAATGGTGATAGGGTTTTTTTGAGACCAATTGTAAGATTAATTTGTCTTCTTAGGAATGTACGCCCAGGAGGTATTACATTGCCCGCAATATACGACATATTAATCAAAGACTGGAACTCTCGTAGCGTAGCTGAATATTTATTCTAAAACTGATTAATCTCTGACTTAAGTTGGTCCAACTTACCCTGTGGTAACCTGACTTGAAAGCACACCGTGTCAAACCAAAGACTCCAAAACGTTAATGTAGTAGTTGGGTAAACCGGTTTTTTCAGTTTTAATTGGAAGCCCTATATCTTTTGCAAAGAAATGAAAGTCTAAAAGAGTGCCCTGGCACACAGATGATTAAGGTTGGCCTAGGAAGAGAAAATTATCTAAGATATGAACGCAGTAGGAAACTGAAAACTTAGACTACAAAATCCACTGAAGAGCAGTACTGAATCTTTCGAACAAATTACATGCATAGCTAAGTCCAAAACGTAAAAAGTCCTATCATAATATAAATGACCATTTAGCATAAAACCCAAAAGCTTTAAATCATCATGGTGTAAGCATTTTCAATATCTGTTTTAGCTAGGAGGGCACCTGTTCCGATATGTTTTATAATCTCTATAGCTGTTTAGACTGATTGGTATTGTACAGAACAAAATTTCTGAGGAATGTGGTAATGAATGGAATCCCGTTTAGGAAAGAACAAGTGGTTTATTAAACAGTACTCCCCTAGTGATTTCTTTGGGACTAAGTTTGGGGGGGGGACCTGAATGTTCGGAAAAGGGGGTTCAATAAATGGCCCCGCTATTCGAAAACATTGCAATTCCTGTTGAATTCGCTGCATTAAAATAGATTCCTTTCCTTTAATGGAAGACAAATTTGAAGAGAGCCGAAATTGTCTATGCCTTTGATTAGGAATTTTAAAACCAAATTTAAAACCTTCTAACAATAGATTGGACAATGTTTGACCATACTCTTCTAAATAATGCGCTAAAACGATCTGTTCTATTGGGGTAATAATCTTGCTTTTTGATTGGGGGGGGGGGGGGGTAGTGTTTGCCTGCACAGATTTGACAAACTTGAGGATGGGGGCATGCATTTTCTTTGGGGCAGGTGCCATTGTTGTTGTCTGCATAACAGTATCTATGCTTAAGGGGGGGGGGGGGGGAGGGGGCACGAAAGGGCTGTTGCTTTCAAAAGACCAGTGCTTCCTGATAAAGCTCTGAATTTTGTTGTTGCGAAGGACATGTAGCTGGGTCTCTCTGCCCCTAACGACGAAACTTTTAGTCGTACTGGAAAGCTGCTTGGTCCCCACATGACCAGCAATTTTTTGGACCGTTTGGGCGTACAGCATAAGATTTTCTATTTCATATGGGTATTTTTCGGCTAATAAAGCTAGAAATACTTGGTATGCTTCGGTCAATTTTGAAATAGTTTTGATTGGATCCTTTTCATTTGATTTGAAAAACATCAACTGTTAATCCTGGTCAACCGAGGTATAACTAGCTTTGTCTGTCGAGTTGGCGTCAGAGGGTAATAACGACGAAAACTTCATATATTTCCAAGCATGACATTTGCCCGTAATTCATCATCAACTCCAAGGGTGAGTAAAGTAGCAGATGTTTAGACATGCTCGGGAGCCTTACTGGTTTGTAATGATGAGGAAATACCTGTAAAGTCCTGAAGAAGAGACTGGGCAGGTTGTAGGTCATCGTTATATTCTTCCTCACTGGTGTCCTCTGGTATTGTTGATGCCATGACCGTGGCCACAGGTCCAGACCGTGTGGCTGTCAAAGGTTATTCTGTTTTACGGGTTAAAATTTCTCTACAGGTTAGCTCAATTTTAGAGATGATAGCTGCCTTTCAGGGTTTAACCATACTTTCGACATCTTGTGGTGAGGATGGCGTTGTACGTTGGATGGTGTCAGTTGTTGCCACTGCTGGCATCTCTGCTGGTTGAGAGTCGGTTGACTTCCTCTTTCTTTTAGATCTGGAAGCCATGCTGAATATAAGGGAAGTAAAAAAGAAATACATTACATGTATGGCATATATAGGTTGTGTATATGCTTTGAGCTAATAAAGATATGCTTGGAGCTAGAGAGGTCCTCAACCTTTGGATTATTACCAAGAGATTTGGTAAGCTTTGGGTATGTACGAAGCGAAATGCTTGAGCTTAATCGTGCTTAAAGCAAGTAAAATATGCTTTGAGCTAATGGAGATTTGCTTAGAGGTACCATAACTGACTTGACTAAGCAGACAAGACATACATTATTGTAACATAGCTTTGGGTATACGCAGTGCATATCCAATCGGCTAAGTTAAATGTATACATCCATATATAATACACAATAAACCCATTGTTTATGTTCAACATAAACTAAGTCAGACATTACCTGTTTCAAGCCAAATACTCAAATACAGAATGCCCCTCAAGGTAAATACAGCACTTTAGATGACAGAATGCTGAAAGAGAATGCAAATGAGGAATTAGTATGCATCAGTTTAAGGCTTTTGTCCAATTATATTATTATAATATTTCAGCAATGTTAGTCTTAAACAATAATACATTAAGTTTTTAGGTATATTTCACAATTTGGTATGCAATTTTCAATCTAACAGTGCATCGAGCAGATTTGTTAATTATATGCTAAATTTTCTGTTAGAGCACCGGCTTCTAAACTAAAATAATAGCCGTTAACACTGGTTTGCCCCATGATGTGAAAAAAGAATTTTCTCTTCATTGTCTGAGGAGTTATGGTATTCATAATGATTCGGATGGACTCCATTACACAGATTCTGTTGATTGCTATCAAAGAACTCTCTTAATCTCTAGAAGTTTAGCTGGTATTTCTCCAAGAGTCTTGTAGAAAACAATTTGCTTCAATAACTCTTAATTTGTAAAGATCCGGAGAAATGGATCTTGTCCTTTGTCTTGGAATGCAACTGAGAATAATGACAGTTTTTAGCAAGAATCTGTTTCTTAATTACGTCAGAAATGTAACAAGCTTAGCAACAACACGTTCTGCGCTCTAGTCTAAAACGGTCACGTCTAAATCATTTCCCCTAGACACACTATAAGGTGTTGTGGTCTGTGATGTTTCAATACACGAGTTAATAGACCTAAAAAGTGATCACACGAAACTGACCCTCCGCTGGAAGTAATTTACAGAACACAGGCCTGCTATATCGTACGCTGAATCGCTTGAATTGGACATGTCGAGATAAGATTTTATTCGCTTCACAAAAGAATCGCCGATACACAGGGTAGACATTTTGAATAGTGTGAGCTCCCATTACGTAACATGTACACCGATCAAAATCACATTTCAAATGCAATAACAACTAACATTGTTCATTCAATGTATCTTGTCTTTTATTTTTAAAACTGTCACAATCAAAGATAAAAGTTTCGTACATTGGTGAAGTAAACTGGTCACTTCGTTATTATCCGTGCGAATTCACATCGTCATAGGCCCTGTAGAATTTTCCAAGTGACGCTATCGATTTCACTGCAAAACCACACAAGAATAAACCACTTTACCTATACTGAATGACGCAGTAGTTGTTGTTCTGCCGAGGGAAATACTTTTTGAATACGGATAATTTGCAAGTTTTACAGAAACACCTTCTCTCAGACACAAAAACGTCTTTGTTTACAAAATACTAAAACTAAAATGCGCATGTGCAGTGCGCGAAGATGTAATTGGGATGTTATAAATACACAAAAAACCCAACCCCGATTATGTGCATCATATACATAAACACAAGGCAACATATATAAATGCTTTATTGGTATAAATCATTTTTTTTTAATTTTGCAGTATCTAATCATTTCTCAAAGAGGCATTTTACACGCCTTCTTCACCCATCATCTTTCATTGAATCAACTGGGAATATGATATATTTAAATACTTTGACAATTTGTATAAATTATGAAAATTTAGTAACTAAGAGAGAGAGAGAGAGAGATTTATAGAGTTTTAAATGAACCAAATGCATGGTAGCGACATGCAATGGCGCCTTTAAAAAATTATGCGACTGCTTTAACCAATCGCATGAAACATAACAAACTACAACCAATCCATACATTGTTGTACCTGGATACATAACGATTTTTTTAAAGGTAAATTTGCAAATTGATCAAAAGTTTTTGAAAACCTTTTACTTTATTTTTTAAAATTTTCGGATATATAATAGACAATATCAGTTATAAGGTGAGTTTTTTAATCATTTTTAAATTAGTTGCAATCAAACGTTCTATGATTTTGTGTTGACTTTGTCTGTGTTATTGTTAGTTACAGCATTTTCAAACATTTTTTTTTTATCATTACACTTAATATAAACTATGTTTTGTTGCATCCTGAAACTAATGCTATTATTAACCTCTGGCATTCATCTTTGAACGTTTAGAAAAGTGATCTTATTAAAACGAGGAATGATCATTTAATAGAAATACATGTAACTACTTTCCTTTTGCTGAAATATAGTTCATACAGGATTTTCAACTTGAGAATCGGCTATCAATAAATTAAGCCTAATAATAAACAATTTGGAAATCGTTAATATTTAAACTTGTTGTAAAACAAAACTAGCCCGTTATTGATAAGATAACAGCAGCCTGTCAACTGAAACACCGCAATACGTTATTAGCATAAAGTCCCAAACTGAGCCTGTTATAGTCTGTTCATTTTACAAAACCGTGACCCAAAAACTGATTTAAAAGTATATCACGATACTTACCTACTGACTGCGTGCATATATTTACAAAAGACATCCTGTTTCTAATGAACCCATTCTAAAACCGAAACAAGTGCATGTATTTCTCACGTTTGCTCTCGTAAACACATTTGTAAATGCATTGCATGTTCTTGGCATATGTTTCATCAAACTAAGGGAAAATAAAAACGTTTGCATAACTTGTACATAGAAGGCTTATTTTAAATGCACTAAAAAGTCATCGCAAAACTGTGTCAAGGTTATGCTTTAAAAACTTTAAATCACCAGATACCGGTTTATCAAAAGTCGTTATCTCTACGCCGGTGTAAATTGGAGACTAGTATGAAAATTTGCATTTCAAGTATCACAGCGGTAATCGACTAATGAAAATAAACTGTAATTCGCAAATATTTCAGCATTACCTTTACCTATATTGTATCTTTACATTAATTTTCCCTTTACTAAAATTAAAAAAAAAATGTTCCACTAAAGTGGACGTTTCAGGTATTTTGTTAGATGATAATCTATTGCAAAGGGACTACTTCTTTTAGAGCACATGCAGCAGTTTCCTGGGAGAGTGTGCAGGTTGTTAGCATACAAACGGAAACACGACGAGGTGTTTTTCACGGAAAACCTCTTAAAGCTAAATTTTTTGAGAAAATGTCCTATTGTGTGCCTTTTTGTGTTAGCTGATGAGATAGATAAGACATAGCCTCTTCAAATTTTGTCACGAAAACTACAAACCGATTTCTGAGGTTTGTTCCTTTTAAGTGTAACATACAATGATATTATCATATAGTATATGTCACAGGGTGACATAATTCATTGATTTAATATTTCTTTTAATATAATGATATATAATGTACTCATATTCGTATATCATTTTCATCTTCGTCTATAAACATAGTGAATTACAGATCACTGGAATATACTACGTTTCCACATTTCATTCATATTCATATTGTTTTACATTCATTGGTTTAGTTTGGAGTTTGAAAGGTCAAAGGTGTTTGGGTAATATGAAAGTTGTATGATTGGATGATATTTAAGAAATAGTGAATGAGTGGTTTTACAAGCTTTACTTTTAGGTGCGCATGATTGGCGCCAAATCCTAAATCTAACACATTTCACCCCCAGAAAGCCGAGAGAAAGGAAGAGTTTATTTTCTTCTTCATAATTATATTATCTATTACGTAATAGAAATATAAATTATCTGTCATTTCGGTAAGTTCATTTACCGCAGTTGCCTATATTATCTGTTGAATTAATTAATTATCTAAAACATGAATTAATAATATTTAAACATCTTAAAATATATTTCATGCGTGAATCTAAGTAAAAAAAACTGTTTTGTGAGTGTGTATTTTATTCTATTCATTTCTGTAATAATTATTGTTACAGATCAACATCAATTTTATATATTGACAAATATAAATTACACGAACCCAAACAGCTGAGTTGTTCATTTTATCAACAACAACGATTTGTGTTAACATCAAATAGCGGCTGTGACATATACAATTTTTTAATGCGTGAGCTGTCAATAGACTCGAATATATTTTTCCAGAGGTGCAGGTAACAGCTTAGTATGATCTATTGCCCAAAGCCAACGGCTGATGGCAATAGATTATACAGAGTTGTTCTCTGCACCAAGGAAAAAAAATCGGGTCTATTGACTGATCATGCATTAAGTAATTGCTTTATTACTAATTTTGTTTTTTAGTATTTTGTGTTCACAATTATAAATTACAGAACTTTTTTATTCCAAAAGTATAACTGGGTTTTTTCAGAAACAGAACAATCAAACCATTGATACATAGGTATGATTATTTATCCTGACTCAGCAGTAAATTTATACAACACATGCTTGCAAATAACAATTTAAAACATATGTGAACAGAAGAGAGAGAGAGAGGTTAACAACGACAATGTTTAAAGTCATCAACTATTCAAGAAATAATTAAAATTTAGCGATTAACTTATGAGGAAAGTAAAACGGATGGCATCAACTGAAGTTGAATTTCGTCACTCAAAAAAAAAAGAACTTGTGCTGATGATGCTCTATGTATTTGATCTTTGAGAGGAATGAGAACGAAAATTTCTATTAAGATAATCTAACATCATCTTCGCTAGCCAAGGGTTTTCGGTCCACTTTGCTCCCCATAAACGGGAGCAAAGTGGACCGAAAACCCTTGGCTAGCGAAGATGATCTAACATACGTTATATTAGTAGTCAGGATCACATGTTTACTGCATTATTCTTGTTTGAAAATATTAAATGTTTTGTGGTTGGATACGGAAATTGTTTCAATAATGAAACAGGTCTTTTAAAAAAAGAATATCAACAAACCTGTCTCGTGAGTGAATAATCTTCCGAATTCTTAGGTCACCTGAGTTACTCATGATCGGGTGAATTTTTGAAATTGGTATTTATGAGTCATGCGTTACACGTCGTCCCATGTTTAGTATAACGCATCTCTGTGATTAAATGAATTAATATATATATATATATATATATATATATATATATATATATATATATATATATATATATATATATATATATATATTTAATCAGCTCTCCTATAAAGTTACTCTGGCAAACCGAAAGTGAAACAGTGTTAGGACCTAAGCACAGATCATCACCGCTGGCAAGACTTAGTTCTTGAAAATAATAGAAAAAGTCGATGTAATGTATGCTGAAGCATTGTTATTCAAGGAAACTTATCAATAAACACTTTGTAAATAGTCAGATTTTATATAATACAGACGATTTAGATATTTTTATAGTCTCATGTATTCTTACACCAGAATTTAAAATAGCCTCGTTCAAATAAACACTCGGCTGTCTCCGTAAATCTCCGACAAGCAGAGAGCTCTCTTCTTGTCGGAGATTAACGGAGACAGCCGAGCATCTGGTTGAACAAGACTAGAATTCGATATCAGTAGGGCTTGGATCCATACAATTTTTATAACTGATTCGATTCCTAATACATAGTTTGAAATATATCTTTAAATATTACACAACATGATTCATATGGGGTTTCTAGAAAATCTTGTCGGAAAAGTCTAAAATTCATATTATAAAAAAGTGCGTGACTCAAATACAGACTAGAAACTAATTGCCATGCAAGATACGAGGGTCAATCAAAAAATACGAAGACAATGTGGCTGTCTATCATATATTTTTCATGAAAGTCATACTTAACAGATTAATCTGTGCACCAACACTTATGTTATTGATATGCGAAGTTTTAGTCCATTTGATGAAACGGTATTTTTGTTACCCCTTTTTAAAAACAACATGTTTTGTCACCACGGCGCACGGTAACGTTCAAAACATGGCGTCAACATTAAACACATACAGTTTATAGATATACCCTATCTTTATATCACGCTTAGTCTCTTGTGCCTTTCTCCTCACAATTTGAAATTGCACTAAACCACATAGCATCTTATTTGCACACATTTGTTCGAGAATCATAAGTAAGTTCTTCAAAGTTTTCATTTTCTTACCGTGTATCTCTTAGTTTACAGTAAGGATAACCCTGAAGTCGGTTGACGTTACATTTTTTTTACCAAATATTTACAGATATTCTACTCTGTTTCGGACTGTTTTATATTCAAAATACAATTACCACTACCCCAAAAAATTTATTACAGTTAAACACAAACTTGCAAATAATTGTTGACTTATTTTTTGCACCATTGAGCATTTTCACAGTTTGTGTCGGCTTTTTTTCTGGGTTAAATCCATTTTGTTTGTACCTCTCGTTGCGCCGTGACGTCCGGCGACGTCGATGTTTTTAGTCAATTCTAAAGAGGACTATCTGTCTTTAGTTACTAATATTTGTTCAACAAAACAATATATCCCATCATAATTTGGAACATAGAATACCATGACTATACTTAATTTGAGTTTTCAATATTATTTGGTTTTTAGCCCAATTTAAAGAGATATTACTTTCAACATTATATGGTTTATTGTTGACATAACACAAATTTTGACCGTGCGCCGTGACCTCATTTTTGCAGGATTAGATTCTAAATATTTCTTAGAAATAAAGGAATTTATTAACTTTTTTTCTTGCAAATTGTTTGAAACTATTGCTAAATTATGTTTACCAAATTTAGTAATGATATGACGTTAAGTAACATAGCTATGACAAAAGTCTTCGTATTTTTTGATTGACCCTCGTATGTTGATTTTTAAATAAATGGTAATCGATAAAATCAACTCCCGCCCGTCAGTACTTTGATTTTTCTCATAAATACGAGATAATTAACTCGTAATAACAAGTTCTTTCTTCAAAATTACGAGTAATTAATTTTTCTATATTTCTCTTTTTTCGTAATATTATTACAAGAACTTTTTTCTTGATTACGTGATCTTTTCTCGTTATCACATGTGTTTTTAAGAGGCATTATTCGTGTTTCGTACGTTAACAACTATGACAATACTTTCTAAATGGTTTATTACTCAATCGATTTTTCCGAAAGACAATGAATCGATTTTAAACAGCTAACTACCCAGAACTATTAGATGCTAACCATAACAACAAATCCAACAGCCTGTATTTGAAAAGTTTCAAGAAAAAAAAATCGTCGTCAAACTTTTTCTACAAATTAGGTTTATCTGAGCCAATTTCAAATTAGCACAGATTGGGGTTTAAAATAATATATGACTTATGGTTATTTTCATTTTGATATGTTTTTAAAATTTTATGAATCAGAAGAAATAAATCTTGAAAAAACACATGTAGAGGTTGATATATGCTAACATTTTAATATTGTATTAGCAAAACCCAGCAACAATGTAAAACGATTGTAATCACTGAAGGTACCCACAATCTGTATTGTTTAAACAACTGCTACATGGAGCTATTTTAGAAGTGCGTTTCACTCGCCATATCTCATCATCTTATTTATATTTATTTTTTATTTCAGATGAATTTAAAGCAGGTTTTTTTTTATATCTTTATAAAACCTCTTTTTTTTAAAGGCATGTCTGCTTCGTGAAACAGTCATTTCCGACGTCGATGATAAATATCCGGATGTTACTCAACTTCTCAGAACACTAGTGTTATGGAATCACCACTTGTTCTGGCTATGGTGTCATTTGTGAGATTATCAATCTGCACAACCACAATTAAAAAGTAGACACATTCAAAACAAGATGTTCAGGGGCTGTAACGGTTATCTGAGTAACTAAGCCCGCACATAGCCAACTGACATACTTGTCAGGGAATCGCATACATTGTATATGCATTTAAACTTCCTAAAGAACCTAAAACTTAAACCAAGAGAAAATATAAATAAATCATTTCCTTTCCTTTAATCTCGCAACAGGGACAATGAGATTTATTCCAGGGCTTTATTCCAGGGCTTAAGTATTTTAAGAGTATATATTCATTCAATTTGAACAGCAAACAATGCAGATTTTTTTTCAATTTTCAACAACGAATACTTGATGATTATCCCTGTCTAAGATATCATTATTTACAATTTAAGTAAGCAAGTTTCTTGTTTTTTTCTAAATATGTATTCGAATTTTATTTAGTGTCAGTATAAGTTACTAAATGTAGGGTCATGAAGGTCTAAATTACCAAAATTAAAGATTTTAAATTCATTCCTATGCCATGCAGCAATACCTATATCTAGATCGATCAGACGCAGCCGTAAATTGCAGTAAAACCAAAACAAGCACAATCATTTGAAATAAAAAAAATAGGATAAAGCTGATGCAAAATATTTACTGTCAAATGAGTAGCACTTGACAAAATATTTTAAAAAGGAATCGCATTACAGGAAATACAAAGCAACTGGCGCTCAGTGAAACACTTTAATTGAAAATACCGACATCTCTCTCTCTCTCTCTATCTCACACACTCTCTCTCTCTCTCTCTCTCTCTCTCAGACATAATATATTTATAATCTGAAGTTATAGTGATAACGACATGTTTTTTAAATCACGCTGAAAAATGCATGAATATGAGCAATAACTGCACAGCTGCGACTGACGCACTGAGCAGAGGGAGGTAAATCGTAAAAATAAAAATTTCACCGTCGTGAAACATGATTTAAAAGAATATCAGCCTTATCACTTATGCTCTTTTAAATACATTCCGATATATAAATGTTACTAATATACTCAATATATATGCGTTTATGAGCGTGTTACACTGAAATGTATATGTTGTAAATATATTATACCGTGAGAGGGCCAAACATTCAAAACCCCAGCATTCAGAACCCCAACTAACATTAACAGTTGTACACGATCTAAGAACAGAACCATTCCCGCAACAATATGAACTCGCTAATTGATAACTCGATTTCTAACTACACATTTGTGAAATAACCTTATATAGTATAAGTGTAAATATTGATTCCGCCGCTCAGCAACTTTTCATTGCAAACTCGAAGTATATACATGTAGATTGTTACGAAGAAGACAATTACCATATGATATTAAATGAAAAAAATGTAAACTTACACTGAACAAGTGATATTCTATACATTCTTCTTTATGTTGGAACAATATTATATTGTGATATGTACGGTTTCAATAATTGGTCAGTCACCATACGGAACCGTGCACCCTAATTTAAGTCTGGCCATTGCTTACCCAATGAGCCCTGCAAACAACCAGATGCTTTCACATCTTATACATTCATAATTACACACCAATATCTTATTATTTTTTTTTTTATTTATGTGACTTTCTTTACAGAATACAATATCAAAAGCTATAAATTTTGTGGAATCGGCATTAAAAATAACTTACTTTTATAATTACAGAAAACATAAATTCATTGACCGGTAAACCTCTGATGACAGCGCACCCCAAAGGATTCTGAAAGACGCTAGAAACATCAACTAAGATGTCAGGTTCCACTTGTTCCATTTTTGTTCCATACATTTCTATATTGCTCTGTTTTATTCTTTTGAATGAAGGGAGAACAATTGACATCAACCGCCTGAAAAGATTCACAAAGGTAATATCTGTTGGTATTCTATGTTACTCATATATAAAATAATGATAATCTATTAATTTGTATAGTACAGGATGACATTTCTGCCAATAAGTCATCTGAAAATGGTTTTTATTTACCAAATTGTGAAGGAGTTACTGCTGTTTTTAACGACGTTTCATCTTCTGGACTATACAAAGAAATAAACAAATGTCCGGTAACTCATGAAGATTGATTGTGAATTTGTAATTTTGCATTTA